>NC_134486.1:137085302-137190302 GCF_040206685.1 Ascaphus truei | reverse complement strand
ACCAAGTCACATGGATTATGCACCAAATCACATGATGCATAATCCATGTGACTTGGTGCTATATTTATAACCGCATTTACGCACAGCAATTTATTATGTGGTAGTTGTTTGGGTCTGTCTTGTGTGTTTTTTTATTTCTCATTGCTAATAAAGTAATTTTTTTCCTTTTTCATTAGATATTGTTTGAGTGCACCTTTTTGACCCTTCTTTTTTCTTTTCATGTTTCATACATTTTGTGGGTCGGTAGCACCACCAGAGGGTTATTTTTTACCTTGACCACTGGTTATCCCAATAATTCGATCATTTAGTGGTGATTTGACTGCGGCACCTATTTTGTGTTTTAATATATATATATATATAGAGAGAGAGTGAGAGAGAGAGAGACAGAGAGAGAGAGAGAGAGAGAGAGAGAGAGAGAGAGAGAGAGAGAGATATCTATATATCTATCGCTATCTCTATCACTATATATATATATATATATATATATATATATATATATATATATATATATATATATACATACATATATATATCTACACACAATATATAGTTAATTATATATACTTAAATATATTTGTTGATATATGTATATATATCTAATTATATATATATATATATATTTATATATATATATATATATATATGAATATATATATATATATATATATATATATATATTTATGTATATATCAAGAGAGACTAAAAGAGAGAGTCAAAGAGAGAGAGAAACAGAGAGAGAAAGAGAGATAAACAGACAGATAGAAAAACAGAAAAAGAGACAAACATACAGATGTGTGTGTATGGTTACATCTAGCTAAGTGTAACCAGAAATCTGTTCATCATAGCACTGTAGATGATTTCACACACATTATTATTGTAATTCATAGAGTCTACTTGTTTTGCACATGTTGATTGCCTAAGCCGAAAGTAAAGTTTCGATTCCTGTGAAAAGAGTTTCTTACCCAAAGAATTTCAGCCAATTATTGTAACAAATTTCTTGTGGGAGAAAACCTAGGCGTATAACTGCTACGTTGTATTATAACCTTGGAAGAAACCGCGAAGATAACATGTAACTATTCACACATTCAGCAGACATCCGTTTGCGTTCAACTTCACACAACGTACACTTGAAGAGAGAAGAAATGGCAGAAGCTTCCACATTGCACAGCCATCCACGTAAATCATACAAATTTATGATTTATGAAGCAATCAAAGCCAAAGAAAAGTGCAAACGTGGCCAAAATCTATGACTTGATCCAAAAGAAATATCCATACTACCAACAACCTGACAAGCAACGAAATTTTAAAACTTCTGTACGATTCACTTTATCCGCAAATGAATGTTTTGAGCGTGTCCATGATCTGCTAGATCAACGATATGGATGCTGGCATGTTGCGCCATCATTTAAACTTACCATGGAACATGGAACATATCTTCTGTTAAATAGCATATTTTTGCCTAATACAAGTGACACTGAAGCCGCACCGATTGTCGCGTCTGCTGATCTACCTGCACCCTCCATTCAGCCAGAGCAGATGCAAGATGGACATAACTACTATGATATGTATCCAAACTTATATGGGCAATACCAATGTGGATGGGAAACTAACCAACAACTGTACGTACCTCCGGACGTCTTGTTTGAAGAAGCCACTGCAGATCCATATGACGCCCTCATGGAGATGTGTGTGATTCAGGATTCAACTGTTGCCTCAACCATGGATGATACTGTTGTGCCTTCCTGCAGCGAGCAGTTGCAGCCAAATCAGTTTTGACTTCTACAAGAATGGTAAATACAAATTTCGTTATGCCTTTACTCAAATTATATATGTCTACATTAATAATATACACCATTTGTTAGCCAAATGAGTGTATACAGCTTAACATTGCAGATAGGCTTACATGTAGCGGGCACAAAGACATTATTTCCTATAACAATATAGTACATAACGAACTATTAGTACACATTGGTGACGGAGTCCTAAATCCTAGATTATTATCGCTTTTAAAGTATCATTTCAACATGTTACACTAACTGTAACACACACACACACCTCATTGTTTAGCATTCAACATATAAAAACAAAGTGTCGCCCACATATGACGTGGGAACGTGGTAATGTCCCAAGGCGTCCTTAAAAAGGTTACCGATGCAAGCCCCACCCCCAACTGACATGCGCGCATGAACCCGTATTGGCTGTGCCCGTAGCTTATTGTTACGGTCAGTACAGTGTGTCATGCGATCGCGTCGGTGGGCCAGTGCGTGCACAGCGCTGGAGGCCAATGTTAATTCAGTGGGAGGGGTGTTTGCGTGCATTTCACGGTGCCTTAACATGACGTCACACATCTTTTATTCGCTCATTGGCTGATCGGCCGTTTTTTCTGTGGGCACACGTCCGTTTACAAAGTTTAGATATGTATGTGTGTAGAAGTGAATTTGTTTCGCTTCCATTCATAACTTCCAGCCATGATATGCGTACTGCTAGGAGCACCATGGAGGGACATGTACACTGGCGACACACTTTATTCGAGCTCGGCTAGTCCCACGAATTCGGGTATACCCGGGTGTATTGAGGTTTGTGACTGTTTTCTGCCCGAGTGCATTGAGGTATTTTCCAGGCAGGGATTAAAGCATTTTATTCCCACTGGCTGCAATACTGCACAGTATATATATGTATACTGCATTACAATTCATGAATTTATGCCATCTGGTAGACACGCGAAGCATTGCAGCCTATTAAATCCTAATCATTATCATTTAACAGATCAGCCGCCCATCAGCCAGGCATGAACCCAGGCTGGGAAGGCAAACACAACGAGGCTTGTCAGAGGTGAGGAGCGGCGCATTCCAGGTATCTGCCAGGTACATACTGGGTATTTGCTCGAATAAAGTGTGTCGGTGCAGTATTGAACGCACAGCGTACACTTCGTTTTGCGCATGCGCTAAGACTTAGTCCACACATTCGTGAAGTGCGCGCGCAACAGACTTTGTTCGCGCACATTATTATGTATACAGGCACCGGAAAAAACATATCAGTAGTAATGCGAGCAACGCCATTTGCAAAATGAGACAGTTCTGTATCTGTAGTTTTATCCTTGCAGTTTAAACATATACGTTACTTATGCGTGAATATCCACAATCATATAGAGATGTGTTAAGCGCTGTCATGCTGAGACATATATAAATGTGCCATCTTTGAACATCATTTGTTTGCTGTATTTCACAGATGTCGCGGATGAATACATGGGACCAATGTATGATTTCAGATGAGCCAATCGTTATATGAGATTATTGTGACGACTAGCGAACAACTATTTTAATAAACGCGATCGCAGGACACCAGGGCTCCCTCGGGGAGCCCTGGACGCGCGTGCAGGGGGCGCTGGCACCCGATGATGGCATGCTGAGGGAGTGCGGCTCGCAAGCCGGGACATTTCCCGGCTTGCGGAATGAGCCGCACTCGGATAAACTGTGTCGGCAGTGTAGGTTTATTGTTTATGCATAACCAAAAAGAGCATGTACATAAAATATAGATTAAGTACACATTATTTCTTCACGTACACACAACACCTTTTATTGGTAAAAGTATATTACAACCTGTTGATGAATGACATACCGGTGCCACATGCAATTGTCCACACAGCAGAGAAGAGAAAGGTGTGCGAACCATATTCATCTGTTTCCTAAGTGAATGGTATTTGGACAAATGTATTTATCATAATAAAGAATGAATACAACTATGTAGTACTATGAACATATATGTATTTGCTTACATGAAAAAAATGTGCTTATCACATTCAGAAGTGTCTCAACACCACTGGCTGTTTGGTCAGTGTCAGCTGGTAAATTGATGGGATGCTCCTCCTCTAAACCCTGACGAATGTCTGTTTGTACATTATTGCGGAGTGCCACATTGTGCAAAATGCCACATGCAATTATAATATCAGACACTTTAGCAGGCTTATATTGAAGTGCCCCACCAGTTCTATCGAGACACCTAAATCTTGTCTTGAGAAGCCCAAATGTCCTCTCTATGACGGATCGCGTAGATATATAGGCAACATTGTACCTCTCCTCCACATTGAGGGTTTGCCACAGGGGTCAACAGCCACGACCTAATTCCGTATCCTGAGTCACCTATAATCCATCGTGCACAAATATGAAACAATTAGTGTTTACATTATTACATACAACATTTCCTAGAAAACCAACAGTTGTTTGTTAACACATCATAATATGTACTCACCCACCAGCCAACCAGGTCCAAAATTGCCTTCTTCAAAAGCATGGAAGACTGATGAGTTTCTCAGGATAGAGGAATCATGACTGGAACAAGGGAATTTGGCTACCACATGCATAATCTTCATCGTGGCATCGCATACCACCTGTACATTCAGGGAATGGTAGTGCTTACGGTTGCGGTAAGCATGCTCACTCTGACTAGGCGGGATCAAAGCAACATGGGTGCAATCGATTGCACCCATCACACATGGTATCCCGGCTATGGTATAAAAGCCATTCCTGACTTCCAGCCACTCTGTGTGCTCTGTAGGAAAATGAATATAATTCCTAGCGCGTCTATTGAGTGCACATAGAAACTGGGTAAAGGCCTGTGAGAATGTAGATTGTGAGACCCCACCTACTATGCCCACAGTTGTCTGGAATGACGCGGAAGCAAGATACTGTAATGAGCATAGCATTTTTACAAGCCCAGGGACTGCACGACTTCTGGCTGTCACAAAATCTAAATCTCCCTTTATCTCTTCATAAAGAGCTAAGATTGCTGCTGAACTCAAATGATAGCGACTTACAATCTCCTCCTCACTCATCTCATCTAACAGGGTTCTCTCCCTGTACAAACGAGGACGAGGCACAACTTCTCTCCTCTCTCTTCTCTTCTCATCTCCTTGCCCTCTCCCTCTCCCTCGACTTCTCCCTCACCCTCTCCTGTCTGCGTGCCTGTCCCTGTCACTGTCCCTGCCACTGTCCCTGCCTATGTCGCTGTCCCTTCCTTGGCCTGTGACATCATCTCCATCAGCAAGCCTCTCGTCCAATAGAATCTTCCTTTGTCTCATAAACATTTGCATCATTTTCAGGTCTGTAGCTGTGAATGCACAGGTAATTGCCCTCCTTTAAATACCTATGTGATGATGTCAGGTGACTTGCTGAAGTGCAAGGTGTTACATTAACATATCCAAGTAGTTCACTCCCAACGTGTCTCCAGTAGCAATTAAAAGGATTATTTATGTGTGTTCACCAGGCAATCATGATATTTGAGAATGATGTAACGTTAAGCTTTGTACAAGCATTTATTGTCAAGTATTTCTGGAATGTGTAATGCATGTACCACTTCTGAACGCAACACTCAGTCATCTAATTAGGATACAACCATGACATTTACGTTGAGAAACTACGTTGCAACATGTGTAATTTGGCATGTTATTGTCACCTGTTCACATGAAGTTGATTGTAATGTGCATATGCATAATTTATTTGCCATTAGGATAGTTGCTATTGATTCAGTTTAAATCATGTAAAAATGAGTAACTATTATATATTTGTGTATAAGTTACCATGAAGTGATTGTAATGCATTGTGTACAATGTATGTTTCAGACAGTCCAGGGGGAGCACATATGGGAAACAAAAGACAAATAAAAAACAATTTAAGTGCAGACGTTATGGATGAAGTGATCAAAGATATGTTGAAAATCTTGGCTCTAAAGGTGAATCTACTCACAAGATGGTTGTGGTTATAAATGCAGTTAGCAGATAGGGCTGCTACCCATATGGATATACTGGTGTGTTGGATACCCTCCAGGCACGTATCGTCAGTTGGGAGATGGTATATGTAGAGGAGAAAAACAGCACTACATAGCGCAATCTGATATAAACTTTATGTAAAAATTGATAAACATATAAAATGTGTACTTACAATGTGCTAGTTAAAAGTAAGCATTTATCACAATCAATGTGAAATCTGTGGGTACTTTGCAGCTCTCACCGCCTCCCCTCGCCGTTCCAGAGCTCCTTCACCTGCACCTCAAGAGTCCAGCTTCTCTCAGTGTTTCTGTTGGTGGTGAAGCTACGGGTCCCTCACTGATCCAAGAAACCACTCTACGCATTTCGCCCAGCTCTTGGAAGCTGTGTATGGCTTCGTCAGGAGTGTATAATGCTTGGGGTTAATAGGTGTCTATATATACCCTATTCCTAATGCAAATTGTCATTTATCAGAGCGCTATGGTTGGCAATCGTCTAATCAATCACTTAACACAGAACAGATCATATCATTTTAGTAATCTTAACATCTTTAGAAAAATATGAAACATCATTCCAGTAAAAAGGGGGTGTTTTGCTATAATTATATGGCAATACAATGTGTAATTACAAGTGATAGTTAAATGGCAATAGAGTGTACGAATACAAATAATGTTTGTAAAGAAATGGGGGTGGGGGAGGTAAACTCCAAGGATTTATTTAATTAAATAGAATAAACAGAGCTGTTATTGCACATGTTACTGTTGCAGATTTAACTTCTAACTGCCATTGAGCAATCAGAAAAAAGGGGGGGGGGAGACTTGTTTAATTCACATAAACTCCAGTGAGTTGCACTTAGGATGCATGCAGCTATTTCAATAAGGCTAATCATCATACAGACATACTTCATCTATTATTCTCTCTATGACAAATGTTATATAGAGGCAATAGTTGTGTTTATAGCCATGTAAAATAATATCTAATTATAGATAATTAGTAGGGGACTTAAGTATACATAATTCAGTGTAAATATATACGATGGAAAAAAGGGGTTGAATGTCCTCGGGCGCGTCACTCTGCTTGCGGCTCCACAGCGTGTATTATATGCAAGGCAGAAGAGAGAGAGAAGGGCCACAGTGAAAAAAGACAGCTCAAAGTTATGCACACTTTTTCATCAGGGTGGAGGGAAGGGGGGGGGGTGGTTGCGAGGGGTGAGAAATAAAGACAAGGGATGGCTATTGTTAATTCAAATTTGTTGACTGGGGACACACTCACATTAAAACTCTCAAAACTTGAATTGGTATTTCTTTCTCTTTTTGTAGTAGGTGTCTTCAACAGATGTCTTCTCTTCTATGTGCAGGTAGATGGGTTGAGGCCGAGGAGATGCCTTCTAAAATCTTCCTTAGTAAAAAATAAAGGGAAAAAATAGTGCAATACAATTTATTAACGAATAAAAACTTGAGATTTAAAACTTACAAGCGACCGATCAATTCGAGCATAGGAAGGAGATGCCGCCAGGTTCCACAATTAATCCCTTTCTGGGCAGTGATGTCCTGTATCGGCTGGTTCCCACTTGGCAGATGTATGCTGTCTGTGGCTTGGGTTGCAGGTAGCCGCAGTGCGGATGTCCAGAGCCCGTGCACAGGCTATGTCCTCCCCCTCCGGCTGCCTATCTTCCCCGTGCAGACAATTCCAGGCTTCTCTGCTCCGCTGTGCATGCGCATGCGCAGGCGGCGAGACGCTGGGCCAGGGAAATCAGACCTCCTCACTATGGTGGCTTGTAGAGACCAAAAAACGTCAGACGCGTTTCGCCAATGCTTCCTCAGTGACGTCAGCAGCTTCGGGGTAGCAGTAACCTTTTATACCTTGTGGAGTCTCTGATCTTAACCTTTGCATTGCTGGTTTTGCTCTGACTGATTATCATTCCTTTTTCAGCCAAAAGTACACTATTACATCAATATACACAATAAAATTAAAGTGTTACACATAAATTTAAAAACAGGTGGCATATTTAGAAAACCTTTATTAGTCATATGTCTCCTGTAAGTTTAAAAAGGAAGTCTAAGAGTAGAGATCAATTGCGTATTTGAGATAGAAGGATAATTAAAACCTATTAAAGGATTTTGTATTCCTGAATTTAAATGAAAGTCTTCGATGAGGGAAAAGAACATAATTTATTTAAGAATGTGAGTGGATAACTAATTTAATAATTTTAAAACCATGGTTTTTTGAAGATGCCATCTGCTTCACACCAATTTGTAACCCGACGTTTGCAATAAATACTTTGTAATAACTACTATTATTTTGACATGCTAGAAGACTAATAAAACATATGTATTGAGTCAGAGTCTTTATTTGTTTGGAAGGATATTTTGACATTAAGGGAGAAATGCGGTGATTTCCATGTCTAGATTTAACCCCTTAGGTGCCAGGGATTGGAGTGTGAAAATCCAGAAGGATTCTCTTCTATTGATTTTCCTAATGTAATCTCCTCCCCTCCAGTCAGGTTTAACAATTTCAATCCCAAAGAATTTTAGACAAGATGGGTTTTTGTTGTGTTTGATTTTGTAATGGTTTGAGACACTATGCGTCTCTAAACCATTGCATATGTTTCTGATATTTAAAAGGGACAGAATAGATTATGAAGAAAATAAATATCGAGATTACAAAACCAAAGATAAGAGCAATGGGGTAGCAGTAACACAAAAGGAAAGAAGTAGCTCAAGGACAATTGATAAAAGAGAAAAAAGAGAAAGAAGTAAGTCAGCAAGAAAACAAAAACCAGAGCAAAGAGAAAAGGAAAAAGAGAAAGGGAGAGACAGGCATAGATATACACAGCCCAATAATCGCAAGGAGAATAGAGATTATTTTAGGGATAACTCCAAACAAAGTAAATATACAAATTGGAAAGCCACTAATAATAATAGAAAAGATGACGGAAATTCCAGAGCATACAAAGACAGAGAATATCAAGGTAGAGAAAATAAAGATACAACCTCTAGAGAGTATCAATATAGAAGGGATAAGGGCTATGAAGGAGGCAATCAAAGAGAAAGAAGAGAGGGTGAAAGGATGAGATCACCATGGAGGAGTGATAATCAATATCAGAATAGAGACCTCCCTTTTCTAGATCAAAGGAGAGGGTGGGAACGAGACATAGAACCAGAGGGATACTACCCACGGATGTGGAGAGCAACCTCGGACATAACGTCCAGGGAAAGAAGAGATGGAGGAAGAAGAGAGGCTGTAGAGGGGGGAAGAAGAGAGCAACGAAGATAGAGAAAGCTAACAACAATTCAGGAATATTCAATCTTAGTAAACACATTTTGAATAAAGAAGAAGAGGGTATTCTAAGTAGAGGGCTCAATTTCGCCCCATCTAATAGAGCGTCAGTATTTCAAACATTCATGGATGCTCAAAAATATATAAGAAGACTGACCCTTAAAAGGTACTTTGAAAAATCCAAAACTGATCAGGGAGATACAGGCCTGCCAATTGGAGGAGATACAAATAATCTCTTTACTCATACGGCTTTAAAAAAAACCCTCTACATTCTACCCAAGCTTTTGTAGGGGCCCATATTTGGAAACCTTTCAAAAGCTGGTGGAAGAAGATATAAGAAAAATAGGAACTAAAAAAGGTAAAACAAGACCAAACCTTACTAAGAAGGAACGAGAAGTCTTGGATAATTTAGCCGATAATAAAGACCTGGTAATCAAACCAGCCGATAAAGGAGGTGGAGTGGTGATTCTAGACACTCCAGATTACATAAAGGAGGCAGAAAGACTTCTGGGGGATACTAATACATATATGAAATTAAGATCAAATCCAATTATATCTTATACAAAAGAACTCTCAGAACTCCTAAACGATGGCCTCCAGAAAGGGATTTTTTTAAAAAAAGAATATGATTTTATAACAACTCAGAATCCGAGAACACCGGTCTTTTATTACCTGCCAAAGATGCACAAATCCTTAACAAACCCCCCAGGAAGACCCATAATATCGGGGATCGGCTCCTTAACCCAGAACTTCTCTGCCTATATAGATACCATCCTGCAACCTGCAGTTAAAAAGCTGCCTTCACACATTAAAGATACAACACAGGTGATACAATCACTAGAGAAGATTCAATGGCAGTCTGATTATATACTTGCTACCTGTGACGTCACATCACTCTACACATGCATAGATCATGTGCAGGGGTGTGATGCCACAAGGTATTGTCTAGATAAGTATTTAGAACTGGAAGATACACAAAAAAGTTTTCTAACAGAGGGGATCAGTTTTATTCTACATCACAATGTTTTTTGGTTTGAGGGGGAATACTTCTTGCAGAAACGAGGGACCGCAATGGGCACCAGGTTTGCCCCCAGCTATGCGAATCTGTTTCTTGGTTGGTGGGAAGATCAAATAATTTGGCCCAACAAGACATGGGAGGCAAACCTGGTGCTCTACAAACGCTACATAGATGATATCATCATCATATGGAAAGGCGACCTTGAATCAATACAAACCTTTTTCACCACTATAAATATCAACAATCTGAATCTGATTTTTACGTATGATTCAAGCATATCCAAAGTGATATTTTTAGACTTAGAAATTTTTATTGAAGACGGAGCAATTAATACAAGAACACATTTTAAAACAGTCAACTGTAATAATTTTATCAAAGCCAATAGCTGCCATAAGCAAAATTGGCTGGAGAATGTCCCATACGGGGAATTTCGACGCTTAAAACGCAACTGTACAAAAATAAGAGATTTTGAGGAACAGATAATCCCTATGAAAAATAAGTTCTTAGAGAAGGATTACAATAAAGAAACTATTGACAAAGCGTTACAAAAAGTAGGGGAGGTTGATAGGAAAGATATGCTAGTTTACAATAAGAAAAAGATACAAAACAAATCAGATGTTTTTATTCCTTTTACCACAACATACAGCACAAACTCAAAAGAAATTGAGGTGATTTTAAAGAAACACTGGCCTATTTTAAAACAAGATGACCTTTTAAAAGAAATTATCGGAGATAAGCCTACTGTAATTTATTCAAGAGCACCAAATATCAAGCAGAAATTGGTGCCCAGCTTTCTACCTCCCAAAACCAAAAGCTGTTGGTTAGATCAACTAACAAAGGGCTTCAAGAAATGTTTAAACTGCAAGGCCTGTCGGAATAATACATTAACTAACAGTAGGGTAACTTCTTTTAATAGTATCGTGTCAAATCTAAATTATAATATTAAATCCCACATCACATGCGACAGTAAAGGGGTGATCTATGTGCTACAATGTGGTTGCAACCTACAGTATGTGGGCAGAACAATAAGGAAATTGAAAACAAGATTGGGAGAACATATCAGAAACATATGCAATGGTTTAGAGACGCATAGTGTCTCAAACCATTACAAAATCAAACACAACAAAAACCCATCTTGTCTAAAATTCTTTGGGATTGAAATTGTTAAACCTGACTGGAGGGGAGGAGATTACATTAGGAAAATCAATAGAAGAGAATCCTTCTGGATTTTCACACTCCAATCCCTGGCACCTAAGGGGTTAAATCTAGACATGGAAATCACCGCATTTCTCCCTTAATGTCAAAATATCCTTCCAAACAAATAAAGACTCTGACTCAATACATATGTTTTATTAGTCTTCTAGCATGTCAAAATAATAGTAGTTATTACAAAGTATTTATTGCAAACGTCGGGTTACAAATTGGTGTGAAGCAGATGGCATCTTCAAAAAACCATGGTTTTAAAATTATTAAATTAGTTATCCACTCACATTCTTAAATAAATTATGTTCTTAATTTTCCCTCATCGAAGACTTTCATTTAAATTCAGGAATACAAAATCCTTTAATAGGTTTTAATTATCCTTCTATCTCAAATACGCAATTGATCTCTACTCTTAGACTTCCTTTTTAAACTTACAGGAGACATATGACTAATAAAGGTTTTCTAAATATGCCACCTGTTTTTAAATTTATGTGTAACACTTTAATTTTATTGTGTATATTGATGTAATAGTGTACTTTTGGCTGAAAAAGGAATGATAATCAGTCAGAGCAAAACCAGCAATGCAAAGGTTAAGATCAGAGACTCCACAAGGTATAAAAGGTTACTGCTACCCCGAAGCTGCTGACGTCACTGAGGAAGCATTGGCGAAACGCGTCTGACGTTTTTTGGTCTCTACAAGCCACCATAGTGAGGAGGTCTGATTTCCCTGGCCCAGCGTCTCGCCGCCTGCGCATGCGCATGCACAGCGGAGCAGAGAAGCCTGGAATTGTCTGCACGGGGAAGATAGGCAGCCGGAGGGGGAGGACATAGCCTGTGCACGGGCTCTGGACATCCGCACTGCGGCTACCTGCAACCCAAGCCACAGACAGCATACATCTGCCAAGTGGGAACCAGCCGATACAGGACATCACTGCCCAGAAAGGGATTAATTGTGGAACCTGGCGGCATCTCCTTCCTATGCTCGAATTGATCGGTCGCTTGTAAGTTTTAAATCTCAAGTTTTTATTCGTTAATAAATTGTATTGCACTATTTTTTCCCTTTATTTTTTACTAAGGAAGATTTTAGAAGGCATCTCCTCGGCCTCACCCATCTACCTGCACATAGAAGAGAAGACATCTGTTGAAGACACCTACTACAAAAAGAGAAAGAAACACCAATTCAAGTTTTGAGAGTTTTAATGTGAGTGTGTCCCCAGTCAACAAATTTGAATTAACAATAGCCATCCCTTGTCTTTATTTCTCACCCCTCGCAACCACCCCCCCCCTTCCCTCCACCCTGATGAAAAAGTGTGCATAACTTTGAGCTGTCTTTTTTCACTGTGGCCCTTCTCTCTCTCTTCTGCCTTGCATATAATACACGCTGTGGAGCCGCAAGCAGAGTGACGCGCCCGAGGACATTCAACCCCTTTTTTCCATTCAAATCCATACAGAGGTTGGTGAATAACCTCTGAAAGACTCAGGCAGCGAAATCACTCTGAGGAAAGGACTGGAACCACAAATTGAACAGTAGGCTAATCCTTTCTTTTTTGGCGCAAACTTTCCCCCTTTTTCCCTCATAAATATATACGATATAATATAAATGTATTTAAAGTTACATGCAACTGAGTGCAATAAAATTAATCATCTGTTCTATGATATTGAGTAGAGAATGACGTTTCATTTACATCACATAATATTATTCATCATTGTGCAGCATAATATGTTCATATAATCATGGTAACACGTTTAACACAATGTGTAAGATAGAATAGAACAGGATCACATATGCCAGTGGGCTCAAATATATAGAATAACTACACAATCCAATAGATATTCAAAAAAACTATTCTAAGGGACAGATACTATTAACAAAATCTATGCAAGAGTTTTCTAATGACATCCGATGTACATAACATGACGTTGAAGGCTGAAACGACATGGATAGGCAGGTAGGACAAAAAAGAGCATTATTAGATGTACATTCATGTAAGGAAAGGTGCCAGATCAATTTCGGCATTTAAACCTTTTGGTGTCATGGTTTTTAAACGGTGGATCCAGAATGCTTCCCTCTTAAGCAATTCTGATCCCCTATCACCTCCCCTCCAGTGTGGCAATACATGCTCTATTGCTTTGAACTGCAAGCTTGTTGGTTCACCCGCGTGACATTCTAAAAAGTGTTTCTGTGTATTCCACTCAGATGTTCTATTATTCTTGTCCACACAGGTCTGATAGTCTTTCCTACGTACTGTAACCTGCAGGAACATTCCAGAAGATATACTACATAGTCTGTCCTGCAGGTCATGAAACTCTTTACTGTATGTTAAAGCTTTCGCCTGTTACGTTAGGTTAGAAAAAATTAGGGTGCTCAAACCCAGATGAAATCCATCCAACTCAGTGGACCATAAAATATAACCCTATAACGTCTTTCTTTTGCCTGTTACGTTAGAGCAAAAGTGGGTTTGTTCAGGTGATTTATACCTACACGCTGTGCATTTTTTGTAACCAAAAAATCTTTTCATGTTAAGCCAACTGTTATCCATACATTTTTTAGTGTTTCTCATTGCGCTTGGCGCGAGTTTGTTTTTTAGATTGTTAGCTTTCTTAAAAAATGATGTTAGGTCTATCTGGTACAACTGGGCCTAGAATGGGATCATTCTTCAAAATGTCCAAGTGCCTAAAAAGGATCTTTTTGATGTCCCCTGACTCCCTGTTGTATCCAGTGAAAAAGGCAAATTCGAAATCTCTGTTGACTTTATCTTTCCTTTTTTCACTTTTAGCAAATCTTTTCTGTCAATATTTTCATTCTTTTCTCTTGCATTTTTTATCAGTTCCCTATTTTATTTCTTCTCCAAGAACTTATTTTGGATCCTTTCTGACTGTGTGTCACATTGATCCTCATCAGTACAGTTTCTTTTGATGCTGATCAGTTGGCTAACTGGCACATTGTCTATCCATTTAGCTAGATGGCAGCTATCTCTCCTAATGAAATTGTTTTTATCTGTGTCCTTAAAGTGAGTTCTCGTTTTTAACACATTGTTGTCAACATAAATGTTCAAATCCAAATAGTTTACTGCAGAATGGCTCCATTCATTAGTGAAGGTGAGGTTATATGTGTTGATATTCATCTTATCTAGAAATGTAACTAAATTCTCCTCTCCACCTCTCCAAATAATAAACACGTCATCGCTGTAACGCGATAGAGGACGAGGTTCGCGCCAAGCTCACTACCACTCCAGATGTTATCCTTCTCCCAATCCGCTACAAACAGATTGGCGTAGCTTGGCGCGAATCTCGTCCCCATCGCCGTCCCACATTGTTGCAAATAAAAAGTTTCCCCAAACCAAAAATAATTGTGATGTAAAATAAAATTTATACTGTCAATTATAAAATCAACCTGATATGTTTGTAATGTGGCGTCCTCCTCTAAAAATCTCTTTGTGGCTGCGCATCCTTGTGTGTGCTGAATTACTGTATATAAAGATGAAACATCACATGTCGCTAGGATATAATGGTCTTCCCATGTTATCTCAATGTAAACATGCAATGTTATTGAGTGTCCAATTGCGGACGTCATCAAAAGAGGGAGGTCACAAAGTACATGTAAACATGAAAACAAACAGCTACATTTACGTTTGATCATGCGTTACACATTACAAGCATTGTATAATGTATAGCAACATTACTATACGCTGGATCTGCTAGATGTGTGAAATGTGTTACATCATAT
Organism: Ascaphus truei; assembly: GCF_040206685.1. NCBI lineage: Eukaryota > Metazoa > Chordata > Amphibia > Anura > Ascaphidae > Ascaphus > Ascaphus truei. Next base: position 137,175,314 of record NC_134486.1, on the reverse strand, counting down.
AATAAATTGATAAGCTGATCGGGGCTACTTGAATACAGCCGATTTCAAAAAGTGCAGAAAAGTGCCAATAAGTGGGTTATCGGCAGCCGCATGCCGATATATTTTTATTGGCAAGAAAAACTGCTGATTTTGAGCACTTATCGGCGCTTACTGAATCTCAAATCCAAATTTGGTGGGAAAATGCCGATAAAAGCCTTATCGGCGCTTACTGCATGAGGCCCTTAGATTGGAGCGCGATAATTTTAGTATTTCTCTCTCTTTTTCTTTTGGCCGTGATATTAATTAGTATGCCACGTAACGTTGCCTTATGAGCCTCCCATAAGACTAAGTGGGAACTGACCGAACCTAGGTTAATTTGGAAAAATTGTTTTATTTCATTTCCAATATCCGCACACACTGAAGGGATTTTTAGGATTGATTCCTTTAGTTTCCAGTTCGCGCCAGATCTAATAGCCTGAATATTGTTGCACCTGAGCTCTATCGGTGCGTGGTCTGACCACGAAATATCATGGATCCCGGCCCGGGAGATCATCGGAACCAGTTGACATGAGACAAAAAAGTAATCGGTTCTGCTGTATGTACCATGTGGATGGGAGTAGAATGTATAGTCTCTGTTTGTCGGGTTCAACAAAACAAAAGACAAATAAAAAACAATTTAAGTGCAGACGTTATGGATGAAGTGATCAAAGATATGTTGAAAATCTTGGCTCTAAAGGTGAATCTACTCACAAGATGGTTGTGGTTATAAATGCAGTTAGCAGATAGGGCTGCTACCCATATGGATATACTGGTGTGTTGGATACCCTCCAGGCACGTATCGTCAGTTGGGAGATGGTATATGTAGAGGAGAAAAACAGCACTACATAGCGCAATCTGATATAAACTTTATGTAAAAATTGATAAACATATAAAATGTGTACTTACAATGTGCTAGTTAAAAGTAAGCATTTATCACAATCAATGTGAAATCTGTGAGTACTTTGCAGCTCTCACCGCCTCCCCTCGCCGTTCCGGAGCTCCTTCGCCTGCACCTCAATAGTCCAGCTTCTCTCAGTGTTTCTGTGGGTGGTGAAGCTACGGGTCCCTCACTGATCCAAGAAGCCACTCAACGCATTTCGCCCAGCTCTTGGAAGCTGTGTATGGCTTCGTCAGGAGTGTATAATGCTTGGGGTTAATAGGTGTCTATATATACCCTATTCCTAATGCAAATTGTCATTTATCAGAGCGCTATGGTTGGCAATCGTCTAATCAATCATTTAACACAGAACAGATCATATCATTTTAGTAATCTTAACATCTTTAGAAAAATATGAAACATCATTCCAGTAAAAAGGGGGTGTTTTGCTATAATTATATGGCAATACAATGTGTAATTACAAGTGATAGTTAAATGGCAATAGAGTGTACGAATACAAATAATGTTTGTAAAGAAATGGGGGTGGGGGAGGTAAACTCCAAGGATTTATTTAATTAAATAGAATAAACAGAGCTGTTATTGCACATGTTACTGTTGCAGATTTAACTTCTAACTGCCATTGAGCAATCAGAAAAAAGGGGGGGGAGACTTGTTTAATTCACATAAACTCCAGTGAGTTGCACTTAGGATGCATGCAGCTATTTCAATAAGGCTAATCATCATACAGACATACTTCATCTATTATTCTCTCTATGACAAATGTTATATAGAGGCAATAGTTGTGTTTATAGCCAAGTAAAATAATATCTAATTATAGATAATTAGTAGGGGACTTAAGTATACATAATTCAGTGTAAATTTATACGATATAATATTAATGTATTTAAAGTTACATGCAACTGAGTGCAATAAAATTAATCATCTGTTCTATGATATTGAGTAGAGAATGACGTTTCATTTACATCACATAATATTATTCATCATTGTGCAGCATAATATGTTCATATAATCATGGTAACACGTTTAACACAATGTGTAAGATAGAATAGAACAGGATCACATATGCCAGTGGGCTCAAATATATAGAATAACTACACAATCCAATAGATATTCAAAAAAACTATTCTAAGGGACAGATACTATTAACAAAATCTATGCAAGAGTTTTCTAATGACATCCGATGTACATAACATGACGTTGAAGGCTGAAACGACATGGATAGGCAGGTAGGACAAAAAAGAGCATTATTAGATGTACATTCATGTAAGGAAAGGTGCCAGATCAATTTCGGCATTTAAACCTTTTGGTGTCATGGTTTTTAAACGGTGGATCCAGAATGCTTCCCTCTTAAGCAATTCTGATCCCCTATCACCTCCCCTCCAGTGTGGCAATACATGCTCTATTGCTTTGAACTGCAAGCTTGTTGGTTCACCCGCGTGACATTCTAAAAAGTGTTTCTGTGTATTCCACTCAGATGTTCTATTATTCTTGTCCACACAGGTCTGATAGTCTATCCTACGTACTGTAACCTGCAGGAACATTCCAGAAGATATACTACATAGTCTGTCCTGCAGGTCATGAAACTCTTTACTGTATGTTAAAGCTTTCGCCTGTTACGTTAGAGCAAAAGTGGGTTTGTTCAGGTGATTTATACCTACACGCTGTGCATTTTTTGTAACCAAAAAATCCTTTCATGTTAAGCCAACTGTTATCCATACATTTTTTAGTGTTTCTCATTGCGCTTGGCGCGAGTTTGTTTTTTAGATTGTTAGCTTTCTTAAAAATGATGTTAGGTCTATCTGGTACAACTGGGCCTAGAATGGGATCATTCTTCAAAATGTCCAAGTGCCTAAAAAGGATCTTTTTGATGTCCCCTGCCTCCCTGTTGTATCCAGTGAAAAAGGCAAATTCGAAATCTCTGTTGACTTTATTTTTCCTTTTTTCACTTTTAGCAAATCTTTTCTGTCAATATTTTCAACCTTTTCTCTTGCATTTTTTATCAGTTCCCTATTTTAATTCTTCTCCAAGAACTTATTTTGGATCCTTTCTGACCGTGTGTCACATTGATCCTCATCAGTACAGTTTCTTTTGATGCGGATCAGTTGGCTAACTGGCACATTGTCCATCCATTTAGCTAGATGGCAGCTATCTCTCCTAATGAAATTGTTTTTATCTGTGTCCTTAAAGTGAGTTCTAGTTTTTAACACATTGTTGTCAACATAAATGTTCAAATCCAAATAGTTTACTGCAGAATGGCTCCATTCATTAGTGAATGTGAGGTTATATGTGTTGATATTCATCTTATCTAGAAATGTAACTACTCCTCTCCACCTCTCCAAATAATAAACACGTCATCGATGTAACGCGATAGAGGACGAGGTTCGCGCCAAGCTCACTACCACTCCAGATGTTATCCTTCTCCCAATCCGCTACAAACAGATTGGCGTAGCTTGGCGCGAATCTCGTCCCCATCGCCGTCCCACATTGTTGCAAATAAAAAGTTTCCCCAAACTAAAAATAATTGTGATGTAAAATAAAATTTATACTGTCAATTATAAAATCAACCTGATATGTTTGTAATGTGGCGTCCTCCTCTAAAAATCTCTTTGTGGCTGCGCATTCTTGTGTGTGCTGAATTACTGTATATAAAGATGCAACATCGCATGTCGCTAGGATATAATGGTCTTCCCATGTTATCTCAATGTAAACATGCAATGTTATTGAGTGTCCAATTGCGGACGTCATGAAAGAGGGAGGTCACAAAGTACATGTAAACATGAAAACAAACAGCTACATTTACGTTTGATCATGCGTTACACATTACAAGCATTGTATAATGTATAGCAACATTACTATACGCTGGATCTGCTAGATGTGTGAAATGTGTTACATCATATAATAAATTGAAGCACACTTAAGTAACATGTTTGATATGATGTGACCTGTTCCTTTAAGAGTTGAGTATAGGATTTTCCCTTGACACATCATAACATGAAGACTAATGTGACACGCAAATCATTATAACATTGAAAAGTACAATGTTATGCAAATTATAAACGTAAGGGGTGACACGATTAAGTGAATGACCTCGACACTGTAATGCCAAGCACATTTTTATTATGAGCAATAGAACGTAAACAGTCCTATAATGTTATAAGTCCCCGCTCCATTGACTCCATTGATGTAGAGAAGAGGTTTTTTTTCTAAGTGCCGTCCCTGCAACCTTGCCGATCGTTCTCCCCTCCAACTTGCCAACTTTAGTTGGCAGGACCAATTGCCGATGAAATCTCCATTTCTGAGTGCCGATCAGCACTGATAAGCTGATCGGGGCTACTTGAATACAGCCGATTTCAAAAAGTGCAGAAAAGTGCCAATAAGTGGGTTATCGGCAGCCGCATGCCGATATATTTTTATTGGCAAGAAAAACTGCTGATTTTGAGCACTTATCGGCGCTTACTGAATCTCAAATCCAAATTTGGTGGGAAAATGCCGATAAAAGCCTTATCGGCGCTTACTGCATGAGGCCCTTAGATTGGAGCGCGATAATTTTAGTATTTCTCTCTCTTTTTCTTTTGGCCGTGATATTAATTAGTATGCCACGTAACGTTGCCTTATGAGCCTCCCATAAGACTAAGTGGGAACTGACCGAACCTAGGTTAATTTGGAAAAATTGTTTTATTTCATTTCCAATATCCGCACACACTGAAGGGATTTTTAGGATTGATTCCTTTAGTTTCCAGTTCGCTCCAGATCTAATAGCCTTAATATTGTTGCACCTGAGCTCTATCGGTGCATGGTCTGACCACGAAATATCATGGATCCCGGCCCGGGAGATCATCGGAACCAGTTGACATGAGACAAAAAAGTAATCGGTTCTGCTGTATGTAAAGAAAGAAAATTGCACAGAAGCGCACAAGAGATGGAGTTAATAACAGTATTTTAATAAAACACACACATAAATAGCTGAGAGGATCCAACCCCTTCTCAGCTCAGGAAGTGAAATGCCCAGAAAATAGAACCATACATATGGTCTCTTAACATAAATTGTCTAGGAAAAATACATCACATACAACAAAAAAAACACAATCAGTGTAGAATTAAACAAAGAAAGTACTAACAGCCCAAGGGGATTTGAATGAAAACCGCCATAGAGGACTGTAAAGCCGCTAACAGGGGGAGACGAACACTTACACTGGGGCAAAGGTGGGGGTCCACAGATGACCGCACAGGATCCGGATCGCGGCACCAGGGAAGATGAAACAGCCACCACTAGAGACTCAGGCAGGCTCCGTCTCAGCCTCTCAGCAAACACGCGCAGGATGACCTGTCGTGACCTCTACGCGTTTCGCACCACGTGCTTCGTCAGGAGGTCTGCTGTATGTACCATGTGGATGGGAGTAGAATGTATAGTCTCTGTTTGTCGGGTTCAACTCTCCAGATATCAGTTAATTGATTTGCTTTGAGGCCTCTACGAAGCGCTATCCCAGCTTTTTTGTTATCGGCCCCTGTCCCACCTGATCTGTCCATATGAGGATGCATGACCATATTGATGTCGCCCGCGAGCAGGACACTCCCCTTAGTTGTGTGGTTTAAAATCTTAAAGAAGCGATCGAAGAAGGATGCGTCCTGCTCGCAGGGAGCATACATAGAGGCCAGAGTGATCGGTTTACCTTGTATTGTGCCTGTAACAATTATATATCGGCCATCTGTATCCCGTTTAGTTGACTGTAAGATAAATGGCGTCTGATTTCGAAACAGTATAGCCACCCCCTGTTTCTTGACAGAAGCTGAGGACAGGTAGACCTGACAGAACTCTCTGTCTAGGAGTTTAGGAGTATCAGTCCTGCTGAAATGCGTCTCTTGTAACAATAATATGTCTGCCTGTTTTCTTTTATAATCTGAGAAAGCGATCTTTCTTTTGGTGGGGTGATTAAGGCCCTTGACATTATGGGAGATTAGTGTCAACGCCATCATCTGGTGTGTGTATACAGTAGCAGCATAATGTTCGTCCACTCACCAGAGTCATCGTCCTTCGAGTTGATTATTACCCTGTTTAAGATATGTCCCTGAATGGTGACTTTTCTGTCACACTGAGTTGGTATATCCCTCTGTGTGGGGAAGGAGGTGGGAGGGAGGGGAGTCAGGGAGGGTCGGGGGGAGGACATTACGTAGGAGAATACACAAGGAAAAAAACTCATATTAAACCTAAAAAACAAAATATGTATAAAATCACAAACAACGTGGAAAAACAAGAGCCCAACTCGGGGGCCACTGAGTGCGGCTCTTTCACCCGAGTGAGTGGGCCACTGTCCCAGCATCCTTTTCCGCTGGAACCTGCCCTCCCTGGGTCTTGTCTGCGATCCCTTGGTTTTAGGGACCGAAACCAGGAACACCTGCGCGCCGACACGTGTATTCCCACCAGCGCCGTTCCGTATGCAATCACAACAGCTGGTAAGCTGAACAGCTTGTCACAGGACACTATAACGAGAGCTATATAGAGTCAACAATGGTAAAATGTCCCCTTTTGTCTAAGAGTGTCTTCCGATGACAACAGTATTAACGATAGTAACAATCTAACCTAACTCTTCTAAACAGTCAGAACAAACTAAACAGTATGAACAAAGAACCTAAGCGAAGAGGATTATGTTTGACCTGTAAGGGAACCCTTAAGTACCTAACCCTAGACTTATGCGCGTCCGTTATGGTATCTAATATCCTCTTTAAAACGGTGACAATGTGTTACTTTTGATTACCTATCTCCGAGGCCCATTATATATAATAGTAGATAGAGTCTTCCGGTGAGCTATAGCTATTTGTGGGTCTGACGTGTGTGCGTGAGAGGTAGCTGGGGGGAGGGATGGAAGTGCTGCTAATCGTGGGGAGGTTTACTGATGGGCAGTGTTCTCCATCTAACCCTGCCCCTGACTCCCCACCTCTGCTTTTCTCCTCTCCCTTACTCCTCTTCCAGTCGAGTCCCCGTACGTATCTCCTATCCCTCCCCCCCTTGCCCCATCTCCCCCCTTGCCCCATCTCCCCCCTTTTCCCCTCTTTCCCCCCATCTCCTCCCCCTTTCCCCCATCTCTCCCCCCCTTTCCCCATATCTCCCCCCTCTCCCCGATCTCTCCCCCCTTTCCCCCATCTCTCCCCCCTTTCCCCATCTCTCCCCCCTTCCCCCATCTATCCCCCCTTTCCCCCATCTCTCCCCCCCTTCCCCATCTCTCCCCCCTTTCCCCCATCTCTCCCCCATTTCCTCCATCTCCCCCCTTTCCCCCATCTCCCCCCCTGCACATCCAGGGCCTGTTCCATGACAAATGGGGCTGCGGCGCATCAGAGCAGCCTCGTCAGTGTCAAGGGAGGGACACCGCAGCCACTGGGGCAGGTCCCCTGTGTCTGCCTCTATGGTTCTCCCTACGTATCTGGCCACACGACTTCTCCTGCTCAGCTCCTCCTCTGGTCCCTCCCTCTATGTCGCTCAATGTTGTGACATCACCAGAAGGTGCTGCAGCCTCTACTGTCTGTGTCCCGATCTCGCGAGATGTGGGCGGTTCTCAGTGACGTCATCCGGGTAGCCCACGAAAGTCAGAAGAACTTCCGCCAGCTACAAGGAAGGAGCAAGGTAAGATGGGCGCCACTCTAAAAACACATGCAGATTGTGGGTAAAGGTATTAGATTAGCTGTCCATTGCTAGTGTCTAAATATGTATCCAAAGGTAATCCCTGTTGCTCCGGACGGGGGGTTCTTAGTACAGGTGACATTGGCTAAGTCTTTGGTGGGGTAATAATGCGTGGGATCACTTTATGGAGAGCTAGCCTCCCCTCCCATAGAGCGGATCTCCGCATGGCTGGGTCCCACTCTGTTCCACATGGGAGCTGGGGCGCCATCTTTGGCTGCTGTCAGTCTGGGAGAGCTTAAAGAAGGCTCCGAAACTCCCACACTTTTAAGGAAATCTGCGCTATCGTCTGCGCTTTTGAGAGTGTGAGCTACCCCATTCTTTAATACCATTAAAGCGCAGGGGAATAGTCAACGGTAGCGCACATCCCTGTTTCTTAAAATTCTTGTGACTGGGGCTAGTGCACGCCTTTTAGCTAGGGTAGCAGGGGACAAGTCCTGATATACCTGGAACTTAACCCGGTTGAATTCCATCACTTTAGATTCCCTACAGATTCTGCATGTTTCTTCTTTGACCCGGTAGTGGTGGAAGCGTAGCACTATGTCTCTGGGGGGGTCTCTTTTTTGGAGCTTTCCTCTCAGTGCCCGATGACATCTATCCAGGAGGCGCTCCCCTCCTGTCTTGTCCGGGAATAACTGTTGCAGCCAGCCTGCTGTAAATTCCTCAAGGTCTGTGATAGTCTCAGGAACCCCTCGCAATCTAATATTGCATCTCCGGTCTCTGTTATCCCCGTCTTCAATCTTGTCCTCCAGGGTTTTGACTTGCTGTGTTAAAGTAAAGATCTGGGACTGGGTAGTCGTTAAGGCCCCTGTTGTCTCATCTGCTTTGGTCTCTAGGGCATCAGTCCTCTCTCCTAATGCGTCCACATCTTTGCGCAATGCCCACAGCTCAGATTTGAAGAATTTCTTCATGTGGGTCCAGAATTCTTTCATGTCCTTGCGGCGCATGATTTCTAAGTCCTCCGATTCAGGGTCATCATCTGCTAACTCCATCTCTGGGTCGAAGCATGGTGGAGGTGCTGGCGTCCCTGCTTTGTTTGTTTTTGCCGATTCTTTGCTTTTAAAGCATGTGGTGACCGGCTGGTTTTTTTTCCTGAGTGCTTTGACCGTTGGCATCTCTAGACGTTTAGAAGTACTTTCGTGGGAGAATGGGTAATAAACACCCGTTGTTGTTGCTTTAAATTGATTTATAGGCACCGGTGGGACTGGAGCTCTGCCACTAAGCTGCCATTCACCGTCCCGTCGCCCCGCCTCCTCGAGATCTGTCATTTTTGATGTAAAATGATTTTGTGTCAACATTTTTGGACAGATTTTACATTTGTTACATCTATGGTTCCCTTTTAGACCCAGCACATCTCTTAAGTCCCTCTTTTTTGTAGAGACTGTACCCTTCAGGAGGCTCGGGACCAAAATGTTTTTTAAATTATCTGATTTGATAAAGATCGGAGGTTTCTTTGTAAGGAACTTTGATAATATCGGATCCATGTGTAAAATTTGGTGACAAAATATGGTGTCTCTCTTTTGTGACATTGTTCATTAATATCAACAGTGAATTGTACAGTGTTTGATACGATTGAATTGTTAATAGGCATACCATCCAGTGGTTGATTAGGTGTATTTGAATTTCCGTTGGAATTAGCAATTTTATTTCTTGTTTGTTTACTTGTTTTCGGTATGATTCATTTTTTCCTATTAATATTCAGTGCTCTATTAAAAGCATTGGAGATTAAGTTATCATCATAACCCTTTTGTTGAAAACGCTCAAAGAGGATTTGAGACTGTTCCTTGAACGTCTCCACATCTGCACAATTACGCCTAATGCGCAGAAATTTACTGAATGGGATGTTATTAATGCATCTTTTTTCATGTTCACTTGTTGGATGTAAAAAAGAATTAACATTGGTGGTATTAAAATGGGTTTTGGTCAAAAGTTTATTGTTAGCAATGTATAATTCCAAATCTAAAAATGTGATATTAGTTTGGTTTAATTCACTAGAAAAAGTGAGATTAAATTGATTGTTATTCAACTGGGTGACAAACTTGTCAAAAGAGACATTGTCGCCATCCCAGATAACAAACACATCATCGATGTATCTCCGCCACATTATCAATTGTGGCGGAGCTACATCGTCACCCCAAATGTGTAGCGACTCCCACCATCCCATGTACAAATTGGCAAATGAAGGTGCAAAACGTGTCCCCAATGCCGTGTCACACAGTTGTAAATAAAACTCGTGTTCAAAAGGAAAATAATTGTGTTTCAATATAAATTCAATAGAATCGTGAATAAAGCTACGTTGGGAAAGTGGTAAAGTGCCGTGTAGTGCTAAAAAATGATCTATAGCATCCAAACCCCCTTATGTGGAATAGACGTGTAGAGTGCTTGAACATCAAGAGTGGTCAATTGATATGTATTTTTCCAAGAAAACTCAGCGAGAATGGTGAGAAGAGAAGTGGTATCTAGTAAATGTGATGGTAAAGAATCAACATACTGTATGACGAAAGGTTGGCAGTAAATGAATTAATCCCCGAAATAATAGGACGCCCCGGGGGATTAGTGAGTCAAATTCATGTTTGGTAAGAACATTTAATTGATGTGCAGATTTAAGCATTTTTTTGAGATTTAATTGATATTGAACTGTTTGATCCCTTGATAATTTACAACATGATATGGGGTCCGACAGTAATCTAGTAGCCTCTAAATAGTAGTCTGCTCTGTTTTCAAGTAGAATTCCCCCACCCTTATCTGCTTCACGTACAACTGTATTTAGATCTGATTGTAATACTTTCAAAGTTTGTTTTTCCTGAGCAGTAAGGTTGTTATCATTGCTCATTTGGATTGTCTTAGATTGACCAAGATATTGAAATTCTTTTTCAACTAATCTGTTGAAAATTTCAATGTAATGACCCCTCGAATGATATGGGTGAAAAGTGGAATTGGGTTTAAACGATGAGTGTTGGATAGACACATCGTCTATGGTATTAGTAAGACCCTCATCCATTAGGGACATTAGATCCACCAAATGAATTTGTTCATTGGTGGACAATGTGTTGACATTAGGATTTACAGAGTCTAATGGTGACACTTGTTTACCTTGGTCTACAATAAAATGTCTACTTAGAGTCAACTTCCGATTAAACTTTTGAAGATCTATGTACAGATCAAAATTGTTGACTCTACGTTTAGGGGCAAATGAAAGGCCTTTCCCCAAAACATTCATCGGGGTATGGTCTATGCGATAGTTGGATAGGTTAAAGATGCCCTTTGATTTTAATGTTGGTTCATCTGGGTAGCTTTGAGAGGGGAGTGTAATTCTCCTTCCCCTTGCTCCACTGCCCCTATGCCCTCTCCTGATTCCTGTCTTTTCCTTATTGCTTTGTTTGTGGTTTCCAATATAGGTGGGTGATTTGAGTCCCAGGTGGATATTGTTTGTCTCATTTTCTCCAACCTGTTTAAAAAATCCACATTTTCTAATTCCTCTTTTTTTATCTTTTAATACTTCAAATTTATTTTGAAGGGGAATAGTAGGCATCCTATTCTCTTTTTCCTCACGTGTAATGGTATATTTTTTATAATTATCTTTATCATTTCTGTTATGTGGATTCTCTTGTTTTTTTGTAATATTTGTTTTGCTTGGAATGATGGGGATTCCAATTTTGGATTTATTAATATTGGCTCCACATCTAGAGTTATCTGAGGTGTCATTTCTTTAATATTTAGATGGAAGTCTAGTGTGCTTTTCATTCATCAAAATGTGGATCCCTTGGTGTTCTAGGGATATTAATATGTTGTTTGGGATTTGTGTGTTTGGTCTGTAATAAACCTTTTGATGGAGTATTATCAGTGATATTCGGTTTGTTAGTGTCATTTATGACAATATCTCTTTCTGCATTGGATTCCTTTACTGTATCCCAACATCTCTGTATATTCAGAGCGTAATCCCTTTTGCCTCTAAGGATTTTTTTTTTTTATTAACCAGAATTTGATTTTCAGATTTCCTCAATTTAACATTCATATCTCTAGTTAGTTGTGGTAATTTATCTAGACATGGAATCTGTAAGATTTCATTTTTGATTTTAGTTATTTTTGTATCTACCTCGATTACTTCCCTTTTCCTTTCTAAGATAAGCAATCGAATTAGCTCTAATGAACAATGGTCGAGAATTCTCTCCCATTCCTTAACAAATTCTAGGCTGTCTGTGCCGTATGTTGAGGGTTTTAGGATTCTAAGTCCTCTTGGTATACGGCCACATTGCACATATTCCTCCAATGTGGCCATATCTAACCAAGATTTCGTCTCTTTTTCTAATAATTTGTGTAAATCATTCATAAGAGATGGTAAATTTGGAGTAGCGCCCTCAACTAATGGTCAGAGAACATTTTGCTGAAAAGCTCAGGTTTGTTAAACCTATTATTGAGGCAATAAAAAAAACGGCTGGTGTTGGATTCAGCCATAATGCGTCCGTATAAGAAAGGCGACAGGGGCGGAGATGAAGGAGAAGGAAGGGGGAGAGTGGAAGGAAAAAAGGAAAAGGAAGAGGGAAGAGAAAGAGAAAGAAAAGAAGGGTTTGGGGGATGAAACATGGAACAATAAAACAATAATAAGAAAATAAACAATGACAATCAATATTACAATGATGTACAGCAGCGGCCCCTTTTATTCTCCAACATCACCGCATTTTTCCGGGATTTTTTTTCTAATGCCACGCACTTCACCGCACTTCACCACGTTCATGCTACATTCTGACCGCATTCATACGCATTCATGTTGCATTCACAGCCGCGGTTGATGCGTGGTTGATGTGTTTATTGATAAGGGTTCGGATTTAATTGGTTGCAATTCTTCGCGTATCCGCCCAATGGCAGAAATTCATGAATTGTAATGCGCATGGGCTTCAGTAATGTGTTGACTTGCAGGTGTTTCGTTTAAAAAGATACCACAGTGGTCTATTGTAAATTGGCCTTCGGACTGAAGGAAGAGGTTACAATAATGTATCAGTTTAGGCTTTTCATATTAAAGAAAGACAAGCACCAGTTTCTGGTCTGGTTATTGTCCAGAGAGTCCCGCCATGAGTGCACAAGTGCATCCCGTGTTCCAAAAACCCGACAGAACGTACGCTTATTTAATATGGGCCGCGATTAATGCAACAGATGATAAGATGGCAACAGTTGTTCAAATTTATCAGTATTTTATCAAAAACTATGACTTTTACAAATTTTCGCCAGATACTCATGTGTGGAAGCATGCAAAAAGGAAAAAGTTATGTAGCGATCCATGTTTTTTCCGTATTGTTCCCGATTTTATTGGAGGGTATTGGTGTGTATCACCGGGTTTTTCCTGTATCTATGATCATGCAGATGGCAAAAGGCGAAAGGTCGTGTTAAAACCAAGTAAGAAACATCAGTCGCTGGCAAGCAATGCGCCAGCACCAACACCGGCTTCCAATAACGGTCCGACCGTCAGTGAAAACCCTTGCTGTCTGTCCACGCACGGATACTTGCAGCCTGAGCCGGATTTCGCGTACAGTTTCGAGCAAGCTTTCATGTACCTAAGCGATTTCCTGCCTCATCAGCTGACTACAGGTGTAGTAGTCCCGCTGTCACCTGTCAATGACGTGTACACTGGCGACACACTTTATTCGAGCTTGGCTAGTCCCACGAATTCGGGTATACCCGGGTGTATTGAGGTTTGTGACTGTTTTCTGCCCGAGTGCATTGAGTTATTTTCCAGGCAGGGATTGAAGCATTTTATTCCCGCTGGCTGCAATACTGCACAGTATATATATATATATACTGCATTACAATTCATGGATTTATGCCATCTGGTAGACACGCGAAGCATTGCAGCCTATTAAATCCTAATCATTATCATTTAACAGATCAGCCGCCCATCAGCCAGGCATGAACCCAGGCTGGGAAGGCAAATGCAACGGGGCTTGTCAGAGGTGAGGAGCGGCGCATTCCAGGTATCTGCCAGGTACATACCGGGTATTTGCTCGAATAAAGTGTGTTGGTGCAGTATGATCAAGAATACGGGACTGGCAGTGGCCCGGCGCCAGCTGATTGGGAAATTCTATGGTGAGTAATGTTGCTGTATTTTATTCTGTCTTTTTTATTTTGAAAATATCAATATCAGTGCGATTCAAAAGTCAAGCGATTCTCCTGTAAGCAATATCATTGGCTGAGCGGCTTCTACAGTAGATACTGCACAATTGGTGAAAAGCTAGGCGCATGCGCATTGGAACCTGCTTGAAACGCATACTGTATGCGTGTCATCACATCTACAGTAGGCGCATGCGCATGTGAACTGAAGACGACCCCTGAGAAAATTATTGGTGGGGCTGACTGTGGGAACTTCTTTAGGGGACTGACCATTACAGTAAAACTTGAACTTTTGTTTTTCCTCAGAAAAGACAAATTTGTCATCTCATGCGGAAAACGGCGAATGGTGGGATTTCGATGGATAATATCGCTTTGTGTAACAATGCCTGCACATTGCTGAATCGAATTTAAAAAACCACGTACCGGAGTCTACAGTTTATTGGCCGTTGTTATTGATTAGGATAGAATACCAGAAACAGTATGCTGATGTTTTCAGACCGTACTGTATACAATACTTTTTTATATATACTGTATAATAAACCCGAGAAAATAAAAAGTATGCATTTTTCTACATGTATTCCAGTACATATGTGTATATGTGATGTACAGTACTGAGCGTGCCTACAGTATACAGTACAGTATGCCTGGACAGTACTGTACATTCTAGAAACACTGTATTTTGTTACAGTATCAAAGGAGACAATGGAACAATTTAAAACAAATCAACATTTTCTTTATTGGTGGAGTAAGTACAAAAACATTTATTTACAAATACTGTGCAATGTAAAAACATTTTAAGTGCACAGCAATTCAAAACATCAACAGGTGTATGGTTTACTGCTGGTGAAAACATTTATGTACAGAGAGTCAAAACATTTACAGTCAGTCAGTATGGTTTACAGTCACATGGTGTTATTAAAAAAATTCTTTATTCATGAAATTTAAAAAAACGCAACATCTCCTTTATTAAAGTACAGAAAGTCAAAACTTTTACAGTAGGATGGTGTACAGAACAGTCAGTCAGGCCTGCACAACTCCAGTCCTCGAGGGCCGCAAAAAGGCCCGGTTTTCAGGATAACTTTGAAAACAGGGCCTGTTTGCGGCCCTCGGGGACTGGAATTGTGCAGATCCTGTATGTACAGTAAGTAAAAATATTTCTTTATTAATACAAGTTGAAACACGCAACATCTCCTTTATTAAAGTTCAGAAAGTCAAAACATTTACAAAAACATTTACAAAAAATAAACAACAGTTGAACAGTCACGCAAATGCGATACCCACCAGATATTCCTTCCAGGGCCGATGCCTTGAATTGCGCAAAATGCCATTGATGGAGTCTCGAACGTTTTCATTAAAGGATCTGTAATTGAAAAATAGCACCGCAATTCCTCCACAATAGTCCTTCTTAAATTTTCAGGAAGTGCCCTTTTTTCGCGATTTCCTTCGTAGTTCACTTTGTTGGCCCACCCGCAGTAAACCAAGTAGGACACGTGGTGTTTAAAAATAATCATGGCATACTTGTGGGGTAAACCAGCACTCATCACCCTATACTTCTCCCTGAGTGCCGGTTGCAGCTCGCGCAGGATGATGTCGGGCACCGTATCGATGCAAGCGTATGTAGGTTGGGTTCTGGGAGCTGGTGTTCTTCTGTGAGCAGCGGCGGCGGGCGAGGGTAGGTTGTCTGGGAGGAAGCTTTCCTCCTGTCTTGGTCACCGTGTTGTCTCCTGGCGTGGTCTTGACGAGGTTGTCATGTTTTCCTCCTCATCAACGGCATACATGTACACAAAATCTTCTGGTGGTTGGGTGCGCTTGGTGTTGGAAGGCAGTCAAAGGTCCCATTCATCACATCCATGCCACCCTCCTGATCCAGCGTCGGGGATACAGGGACATGAACACTGAGCAAATTATGTATTCCCGCTATAACAGTCTCTATCTTCTCCATCCGTCGATCCATCTTCTGCATCCGTTGATCCATATTTAACATGGTCTCCAGAAGCAGATCTATCTTTGCCAGCACAGTAGAGTTCCCGGCGATATCCACACTTAACCCATTCAGCATGCGGTCTAAAGAGCTGGTTCTTGTGCATGGCGTGCTGTGGACATCTGGGTGGATGGGTGCTACGGAGGATGAGATGGGGGTTCCATGGAGAGAAGCAGCAGCATCGCTGAAGAAGGATGGAGGAGGTGACCTTTGGATTTCCAGGAGAGGAGAAGTGGCAGCGTCGTTGTAGAGGGATGGAGAAAGTGACCTGTGGATTTCCAGGCGAGAAGCAGCAGAGTCGTCTAAGCGTAATGGAGAAAGTGACCCGTGGATTTTAGGGGTACCAGCCGCAGCGTCATTGAAGAGCAGTGGCGAAGATGGCCTGTGGGTTTCCGGGAGAGCGACGGCAACGTCGTGGACGAGTAGTGGAGAAGATGGGCTGTAGATTTCCGGGAGTGCGGCGGCAGAGTCGTCGAAGTGTATTGGAGGAAGTGATCTACGGGTTCGATGGGTTGGCTGCCATTTATTTTGCGTTGAGTGTACATCACCGTATTTCTTCTTTACATAATAAGGCTTACATGTTTTAAAACCCTTAGCCTTTGGAGTCAGCATAAGGTTTTCTTTATTAGCCTTAGCCTGTCGCTTTGGCCTTGGCTTGGAAACGGCTTCCGCCTTTTGCTTTTTCTGTGTGACAGGCACGGCAGAGGCGAGTGGCTTCCTGCATCTGTAGAATCGGGGTTGATCCATGGAAGCAGATGGCATAATACAGTTTCTGGACAAGGGCATGTTCAGATACAGATCATCGAGTGGTGGGCTATACAAAGTGTGTAACCTTTTATGCATGGCGACGAGGTACAGGTGTTGAAAGTGGACGTACTCTAATGTGAGTCATTAACGTATAAATACACCATCCATTTTGTGAATTCACTGCACATTGAATACACATCGACTAAACATCGAATATACATTTTTGTGTTTATATTTCTTTCTACTCGCTGCAATGCCTGTTAAAAAGATTTCCAAGGAGCTCAGCATGCGAATTAAGGAGATGTACACGAGCGGACACCGAATTGCAAATATCCAACGCTGGTTAGCTGCTTCTGGCCTCGTTGTTCCATCAACCACCGTGTGCTATCATGCACACAGAAAAAACAGACAGCGCACGAGGACACCAGCGGTAACAAACGCGTAAGTATATTTATATAACTATATAATACAGTATATATATATTGTTTATATTGCTGCATAATAATAGAACAATATATTGTGTAGATCTCTCTAATTTTTTCGTTTTTTCGGTATATTTATATAACTACAGTATATATATTGTTTATATTGCTGCTTATTAATAGAACAATACATTGTGTAGATCTCTCTAATTTTATAGTTATTTCGGTATATTTATATAACTACAGTATATATATTGTTTATATTGCTGCATATTTATAGAACAATATATTGTGTAGATCTATCTCATTGTATACTATTTTTACTGCAAATGATGTGCTGTGCTTGTGGCCTACCGCACTGTAACTTACCGGATTGTTGTTTTTCTGTACATTGTAGGGAGACAACTCTTCTGGTCGACAAAATAAGTGATGAGAATGATGAGAAGAGTGCTTTAAGGGTCAAATACACTCTGCAGCAAAATCACAATCTCACTGTATCCGAGACCAGCATCAAGAAGATGAGACGCAGAATTGGATGGAAATATGGACGTGTGAGGTTAGTACTGACAGTACAGGAGTTAAAAGTGTTGTTGAAGAAACTGTACTGTACCTCTAAAATTATTTATACCTTGTCATTACAGAGCGTACCCCATGATAAGAGACATTAACAAAATCAAGAGAGTGGTCCAGGCCCAGGCATGGATCGACAGTGGAGAAACTTTCCAGGATTGCATCTTCACTGACGAGTCTACTGTTTCGTTGGAGAGATTTGCCACCTTTGCATTCCACAAAAAAGGTTGCATATCTATGAAGCCACGACCAAAACACCAGGTGAAGATGCATGTGTGGGGTGCCATCTCTAGGCGTGGACCAGAATGCATTGTCATCTTTTAAGGTACAGTAAAATGTACACTGGCGACACTTTATTCGAGCTCGGCTAGTTCCACGAATTCGGGTATACCCGGGTGTATTGAGGTTTGTGACTGTTTTCTGCCCGAGTGCATTGAGTTCTTTTCCGGCAGGGATTGAAGCATTTTATTCCCGCTGGCTGCAATACTGCACAGTACATATATATACTGCATTACAATTCATGAATTTATGCCATCTGGTAGACACGCGAAGCATTGCAGCCTATTAAATCCTAATCATTATCATTTAACAGATCAGCCGCCCGTCAGCCAGGCATGAACCCAGGCTGGGAAGGCAAATGCAACGGGGCTTGTCAGAGGTGAGGAGCGGCGCATTCCAGGTATCTGCCAGGTACATACCGGGTATTTTCTCGAATAAAGTGTGTCGGTGCAGTATGTCACACGCTTTTGCCTTACGCACTGTACTGTACTAGTGTGCAGTTTTTTGAGCACTTTTCTTTTCTTGCTATAGGAATCATGAATAAAGCTTTCTTCCAAGAGAAAATTGTGCCTGAGATTGTGGAATACATCACACGTGAGTTCCCGGATGGTCACCGTTTCTACCAGGACAACGATCCGAAACACACCGCGTCAACAGCGCATATCCTTGAGCGCGGTATCAACTGGGTGAAGACGCCAGCGGAGTAAGTGCGGTAACCATGTCTCATTTTTTTCCACTGTTTTTACTGTGTACTGTATCTCTTAAACTAATTGTCCTTTTTTTCCCCCTCCAATGACAGATCGCCAGACTTCAATCCTATTGAAATGGTCTAACATCAGCTGAAGGACCATATCCGAAAAGTCGTGAAACCCTCCAAAAAGAATGAGTTGGCGCAAGGCATAATTAGTTTTTGGAACGATGTACTCACTGTGGAACGATGCAATAAATATACTGACCATATTGCGACTGTGTTGCCCATTGTGATCGCGTGTAATGGGCAAGCATCAGGAAGGTAGTATGGTATAGTACTGTACTGTAGTATTGTAAGTACAGTATGA
Organism: Ascaphus truei; assembly: GCF_040206685.1. Lineage (NCBI taxonomy): Eukaryota > Metazoa > Chordata > Amphibia > Anura > Ascaphidae > Ascaphus > Ascaphus truei. The sequence continues at coordinate 137,156,569 of NC_134486.1, read as the reverse complement.
TACAGGTAAGTATGGCACAGATTTTTTCTTTCCTAGTAGTCAGAGTATACACTAGTTCCAGAATAGACTAGTTTGACAGTACTAACTGCATACTGTAGTCCAATATGGAGTAGCTACACAGTACACAATGCCATAATACATTATGCACCTAACTGCTCAATTTTTTTCTTTCCCGAGAGAGCAGCACCAGCCATCTGGTTACAAAGTATTTAACAGTAATCACAGTATACAGTAGTTCCAGTATAGAGTAGTTTGACAGTACTACACAGCACACAATGCCATAATACAGTACTGTATGCACATAACTGCACTAATTTTTTGTTTTCTTCTCTTTTCAGAAAAAAAGGATGGCCTGGGAGAGAGACATGTAAAGTCTGTGAACTGTTTGTACAGTTAAGTGTACAGTATCTAAACTGCAGTCATGATGTACATGACTCTCTCTCTCTCTCTCAATGAACTACTGTACTGTACATAGAATGAGGAAGAAGATAAAGACGGAAAAAATTATATTACTATATATATATATATTATTATATATTATATATTATTAATTCATATTATTATCAATGTGCATTATTCATGATTATCCACCGACCCTCAATTTCCATCTGACAGAAGAACTTAATAAAGACTGCATTTTGTATTATTCATGATTATTTTTATATTGTTTTTTTTGTCCCTGATATAATAAGATAAATATTTATTTACATTCATGATAATCATAATCATTGACAACAACACCCCCCCCCCCCACACACACCTACACCAATGAAAAAGAAAGAATGACAAAAAATGGTAATTTACTGCATCAACAACATGAATCAGATAATGGTTATTTTAACTCTCAATTCTCACAGTGCTGTGCAAATCAGATTTACATATCAAATTCGAGAAGGAATTTTCAAAAGCGTTACCGTAAACAAAGCCTCAAAAAGTTGTGGGGGATGGGTGAGTCATGCGCAGTAATCATCAACTAGCTCCCATCACAAAGAGGATTACACGCAGGCGCAGTGAGGTGATGCTCGGCTAGGGACGGATTAAAAACACAATGGCAAGCTTCAGAAACTGAATGACTTTGTAGAGGTGTCTGTCGATAAGAGTTTCAAATCCTTGAGCGAGCATTGTGTGTGTGCGTGGGGGAGGGGGGCACAGGGTACAGCTGCAGGAAGGATTAGCTGTACTGCAGTTCAAAGAAATGACATAATTTCAAAAGGCAGGTCATCATAATAATTTGATCCCTACACCCCTAAATACAGTACATAAAAAGCACACAAATCAACCATGTGCAGTCAAACGCACAGGGTCGCAGTCAAAAGCCACTGCACAGATTGAATATCGTAATATCAAGTTGGTCTAGGCAGGTTTTTTTGGTCACTCATTCTTGAACTTCGCAAGCAAGCAGTGGTGAATTTCAGGTGCATGCGCAGTAATCAACAGCTATCAAGCAGGAATGTGATTGAAACCAGAAAGACACACATTCAAATGAATGGTGTGGGAGAGGTGTACTGCACTGTGGATAAGATAAGAATTTGAAATACTGCAGTGCAGTAAATTAGCCTGTGTGTGCAGGGGCGAGCGAGGGGAGAGCGCTGTATATGCCGAAATGTGATACTGTTACAGTACTGGACCTGCCTATGCGTTTCAACAATTTTCAAATGAGACATACAGTACAGCACTGCAAATGCATGTATAAATATGCAAATTGAATATTACTGCGCGCGCACACGCAGACTGTGTACTGACGTAGGTTGAACTGTTAAAGTATTAGACTTTGAAGACAACACCTCGCGAATGCCCCCCTGAGTTTTTAGACGGTATTGCAGTATTGAACACAGCGATAAAAAATGCTAATACATTACGAGCGCTGAAATACCGCAATACACTCCAGACAAAAAAAAATATACTGCATCTGCCCGGGGTTATCAGAATTGCGCCGCTACGACCACACGAGGCTAAAGGCAGCCGCCACTGTAACCTAATGCAAAAATAATGATTAGGAAAATAAAGTATATAGCATGGAAATCTGATAGCTGCTGCATAAACTGATTGGGGAAAAGAAAGTGTGTGACTCAACAAGTGTTTCTCACAAATTACCAGTCAAAGAGTGTTCAGTCCGCGCTTTTGCTTCCAATGATTGCAGAAAAATAATTTCTCTCCTTCCTCTTGCTGCTCCAGTGATTTGAAGGGTCTCCCCCCACTCCAAGAAGGACCCCGGCGGAAGACTCCGTCGGCAGAACCAGGCAACCAAGTTAAAAAGCACAAGTGCGCACCAAGGTAAGAGTATGAAGGTATAATGTAACAAAAATAATATAAAAACTTACATATAAGTAAAACTTAATTCGTATCCAGGTCTAAGCGATGTTCTCATCCTTTAGGCTTAACCATAGATTAGGCAAGGGGGCGATGTCCAATTCTCTTCGGGTGACAGTCCAATGCTCTGGGGCTGTCTCCGTGGCAGTCACTGCAGTAACACCTCCGCGTGTGTTGGCATGGTGTATAGCGCAAGTGCACATGCGTGGAAATGAAAAGCCCCCTACAGCCGTCCGTAGATGCAAGTTCGTTTGAGGGATCGCAACCTGAATAAATACACTTAGGGGGTCATGCAGTAAGCGGAGAAAAGGCACTTCTAGCCCGTTTCACGCCAAAAATGCCCACCCCTATTCAGTAAGGGGCGAAAACTTGGTGAAAAGCAAAAAAAACGCCAAGGTGTTTGGCGGTTTTTTTTTCCGCCATCGGCGTGGCGAAAAGGCACTTTGCGCCGCAACTAGCCATTTTTTAAACCACGCTCAATTCTAGTAGTGGCGAGTAGCTTTGTGCCGCTATTCGCCACTCTAGAATGGCGTTTTTCACGGCAATCCGGCACGCGTCAAAAAGTAGGCAAGTTGATGGTGAGAGGCTGCAGATTGGCGGCGGAACGGCACTTAGAAAAATTTAAGGCCTTTTTCTTGGCTGGGATTGATGCCGGAGGTCTCTGGAGCTGATACCATTAATACCAGCACCGTAGCCCCCCGGCATGCATCTGAGGCAGGAAAAATGCATTTAAAAGGCCACTTCATTACCTTAGCGGCTAACCGCTAAGGCAATGAAGGGGTTAACCAGCCATGCCAGGTTTATTGTGTGTAGCGGGGGTGGGTGAAGGGGGTATTTGGCCCTTGGTGGTTGTTTAGGGCTTGCGGGGGGGTTGCGGGTGCATTGGTCATGAAGGGGTTAAGCCCTCCCGCTACCCACCCGCAAGCCCTAAACAACCACCATTGGGGCTAATACCCCCTACACCCACCCCTGCTACCCACAATTAAAAAAAAACACACACACCAGCCCCACATTAAATAAATAAATAAATATATAAATAAATAAATATATATATATACAGTAGAGGCAACTCTTATTTGAACAAAAACCAGTGGCAATTCCCCAAAAAAACCATGAAACAACCAGGTACATTCTGAATACATGCCTTAAACTTTCCTTAAACTAGCCCCAGCATTTCTGCATTGATTAATGGCCTATCAGATTAACAGCGGGGGTCCCTGGCAGTCCCATTCAAACTGAATTGGGCTGCCAGGGATCCCTGCTGTGTTAATCCTATGGGTCGTTAGTCAATGCAGAAATGCCTTAAACGTGCCTCAAACTAGCCCAGAACATACCCAGCACATACCCAGCACATACCCAGAATGTAACCCGGCTAGTTTACGGCAAATGTTAGAATAAACTTTGCCTCTACTGTATATATAAATATATATACATTACTGCAACAACCCCTATACCCCCCTAACATATGCACATCAATGATACGATAGGCCGGCGGGGGCCCTCGGGTGTTCCCCGCAGACCTGCAGTACCAATTCAGTGCACCCCCAAAAAATTATAACACATAAATACACCACCCTTAACACATACAGTATAGTAATGTGCAAAATTAATATTATCCACATATGGATAAGAGTGAATTTGCCCATTTAAAATACATAAAGAACAATCAATATAATAAATACATATAGTTCTCACCCATGTCCGGCTGACACCATGAAGGCCATCCTCATCTTCATCACCGTCCATGCCCCCTCCGATGCTGCAAAACATGAACAAGACTAAAAACAGCCAATGTAATGTCCCCTAACCCCTTAATCACCATAGAGGTTATTAACCGCTACAGTCATTAAGGGGTTAACCCACCCTCACCCTCCACTCGGGAGGCTGACAAACCCTCCCCCACTAACCCCCCACCCTGTGAGACCTAACCACCCTCACCCACTACCCAGCAGGGAGGCCTACCCACATACCCTTGGGGCCAATCCACAGTTCCCACAATAAAAACAATACACAGCCCCAAAATAAACATCATTATATTTATTAAATACATAACCCACCCCCTGTGCCCCCCATTAAATACATGATTTATTATTTGACATACAGGATTAATACCCCAGGCCCACGTGAGTCCCCGGTGGGCCTGACGGGTCACCTCACAGACCTACAGCTTACCAGTATCATGTTTCACACAGGGTCTGGAGGCCTGTTGGTGGTTCCCACCAGGCGCCATGGTCCACCAGGTGGCCTCCGCGTGTCACCGTGGGCCACAATGGGGTCCCCACGGTAGGCCAGCGGATGTCTTGGGGGCCCCGGGTCAGACCCACAGGTGTCTGAGGGGCCTCGGGTGGTTCCCTCGGGGGTCTGGGGACCCACGGGTGGTCCCTATGGGTCTGCGGTGCCCCCACAGATGTGCAGCCACCGGTTCTTCCCTGCAGGTGTCCCCCGTGGACCCACCAGTCTGGTACCCGTGAGAAGCCCAAGGATACCTCAGGTGGTCTCCAAAGGTCATCGCAAACCAAAAGGAACCAACCCTGTATGTTAAAAAAAATAAACCTGACCTATACATTAAATACATCAATTCCCCCCCCCCCCCCCCACACACACATACAGTACAATAATGTGCAAATAACTATTATCCAGATAGGGATAATAGATTATCTGGCCATTATTAAACACATTAACTAGCATAATAACATAAATAAAGTTCTACTGACCTCATCAATAAGAAGCCCCCTCACCAGCAAAATCCTTGTCTCCATTGCCAACAAAATACATAGCCAATACATTGCAATTACATTCTGTGATCAATTAACCCCTTAATCACCGTATCGGATAATAACCGCAAAGGTAATTAAGGGGTTAAGCCACCCTGGCCGATACCCACCCTTCACCCATTCATTTATACAGTGGCTTCATCATGCAACTCTATATATATATAAATATATATATACACACACATGATGAACCAATATACAAATAAATGTTTAAGGGTTAACAAAAACATGCTCTAATAAAAATACCACTTCTCCATATCATCCACAGTCAAATAAAATCCTATTTCTTAAACAAATCAAATATCATCTTCCAATCTAAAGCATCAAATGCCAATCAAAAGATTGCATTTACATTGTATACATGATGCATACAATCTATGCACCATGTACACTCTGCAAATCAATGTTAACAATACAATATTCCAAACATAATACCATTAAATACAAACAAGTATACTATTAAATCCAAGCAAGTCACCATAAATCAATTAGCATTTAGTAATCACATCCCAAAACAATTAAAATACCATCCATAACAATTACACAATTAACTATTGCAATCGTTAAACAGAACGAGTTACCATCAGACAAAATATAAGTACACCAAAAAATACAATATACAAAAGCAAGCCTCACCATTACCTAAAGTACACCATACAAGACCAAAAATTACATCTATCTAATTTGAAAACACATTACACATACATTTATGCATAGCAGCATAGCCAAAATCATTTTAAATACTGCAAAACAAGCTTTTCCAACAAAATTATTTCTTACCCTGTATGTATATAACCGATCTAGACATACATACTGTAACAGGGGACTTATCCCTGTTCAGTAATGTTCCTTTAATCTAGCAGTGTGGTAGTTAATTACAAACATCACCTGCCTGATTAGAATGGAAACAAAAGAAAACAGCGCACAACGCCAAATAGTGAAGCAAATTCAACAATATATTATAGAATTAAAAGGGGGAAGAAGTAGTTAATTCTACGAAACTAGTTGGATGTACTGCACCGACACACTTTATTCGAGCAAATACCCAGTATGTACCTGGCAGATACCTGGAATGCGCCGCTCCTCACCTCTGACAAGCCCCGTTGCGTTTGCCTTCCCAGCCTGGGTTCATGCCTGGCTGATGGGCGGCTGATCTGTTAAATAATAATGATTAGGATTTAATAGGCTGCAATGCTTCGCGTGTCTACCAAATGGCATAAATTCATGAATTGTAATGCAGTATATATATATATACTGTGCAGTATTGCAGCCAGCGGGAATAAAATGCTTCAATCCCTGCCTGGAAAATAACCCAATGCACTCGGGCAGAAAACAGTCACAAACCTCAATACACCCGGGTATACCCGAATTCGTGGGACTAGCCGAGCTCGAATAAAGTGTGTCGCCAGTGTAACATTCTATTGCCTTATATCTGCTTACATTGGCCTTTGTCTATGTATTGGCCTGTCCTGTTTTTATTTCATCCTGTGTGCTGTTTTGGACACTTGTGAGAGACTTTGTAAGACTGTTTAAACTTCCCTATTGAATCCACCACTGCTGTGTAGACAGTGACGTCATTACACAGCGTCCCGCGACGGAGCGGCATCGTGGCATGCTGAGGGCACCCCAGCAAGCTGCGTTTTAACCTCTGTGCAGAGGATACACCTGCCGAGGTACAGGAGCAGCTTCATATCGGCCAGGAAGCAGGAGCGATTTCACCGAGCCCCAGTACCAGCTGCTGAACCTGGCTGCATGAAGGGAAATCCCCTTGGGAGTGAAAAGACTGACGTCCTGCCCCAGAATCAACTGAGCTGCAGCAGCAGAGGGAAGCAAGCACCTGAATCTACAGCTAACAGCTGCCGAGTGGTAAACAGTGTGATACGCACTACATGCCTTTTACCAACTTTTTTCATGTACGCAGATATATTACCCCCTTTTTAATTCTATAATATATTGTTGAATTTGCTTCACTATTTGGCGTTGTGCGCTGTTTTCTTTTGTTTCAATTCTCTTAGTGTGTGTGGGGTGCTGAGCCACCCCTGCGTTTACAGCTGCAGACGCCATTATCCCCAACACGGTTACGTGGCACTTATTATTTAATGTATAATTATCACACTGTGGGAATTGTGGTTTAATTTTTTATAAATTTTTTATCACTAAATTGATGGTATAGTCACTGCACTGTATATATTTATACATTTAAACTTTATAGGTAGTTAGGTAGTAGCGCACAGTTTTGTTTTTTGTGTTACCTGCCTGATTAGATTGTTTACAAAAAGCCTGACTGTGCTCGCAATTTATTCTGCGGCCAAGACCGAATTGGAGGATCTCAAGACTGAGCTAGATACTGCAAAAGCTACTTTCTCCGCCATGGATGAAGAGCAGAGCCAATCTGTTAAAATGGTGTCTACGCTAAAGCGGAAGTATGAGGAGGCACTGAAGCAGATGACAGTCTTCCAGCAAGAGGTTCACACTCTTCGTATAGAGCTTGATGCCTCACATCATGAGACCAACAGCTGCCGCACAGACCTGGAAGTTTCCAGAAAGGAACTACACAGTCTCACTGAGGAGCTGGACATTGCTAAAGAAACTATTGGTAATCTTGGTACATTTCTCAAAGTCTCTCAGAAGGAGCTTCAGACCCTCAACCTAGAGAAAGAAGACTCACGCAAGGAGATTGTCATTCTCAAAGCAGATGTGCGTAAATGGAAGGAGGACTGCAAAGAAGCCTTGAAGAATACAGAGACTGAAAAAGGAGAAAGTTCAAGATTAAAAGAGAAAACTTAAAACTGAAAGAAGAAAATTTTCAGTTAACAGAAGAAGTCAAGGAAAAGTTTGACGCAGAGCACCGACTTTAGAACCAATTGCAAGGTCTGCGTACACACCTCCAGTATGCTGAGGAGAAGCAGCAAACGCTACAGGAAGAAAAACTGCTGGCTGCTAAAGAGGTACAAGCTCTGCAGGAACGTCTGAATACCCAGTATGTCCCCACAGAGCAGTATGAGTAGCTAAAGGCCACGCTGCATATCTTCAGAGCATCGTTGGAAGCGGAGCTTCGATACCAGGTGACTCTGTATGAGAGGGAGCGTGAGAAGGCTCAGAAACTGGAGCAAGAGCTGGGGAGACAGAGAAACTGTTCCATTCCCTTGAGTCAGTACACCAAGGAGAAAACAGACGCAGCGGCAACCTTGACGACAAAAATTACAGAGCTCCAGAATATGAAGGAGACTCTGATACAGATTCCTCCAATACGGAAAAAGGTATTGTCTCTGCCCAAGCACCAGTATCCCACAGTAACTAATGCCCGTAAGGACAAGGGTACAGTGAGAGTTGGGGACTCCACGCAACTTCAAAACAAAATTACGAAGTTTGAGCCACCAAAGAAAGCACTAGCCAAACCTACAGCTGCCCAACAGGCAACAAACAGAAGTAGGAGTGCAGAATCAAAGCCAAAATAATCCTTAGCTGAAGAAGCTGAACTGGCGACTCCGTGGTGTGGAGAAGCTGCAGAAAGACCACTTCAAGAGCAGAAAACTCTAAGGGCTAGTCCTAACTGCTCTACAACTGTTGCCATACACTTTGTCTACAAAAAGAGGAGTGCCCGACGCAACAGAAATCTCAAGACCGCGCACGCGATAAAAAGACTTTACGTAGAAAAAGTCCTCCTCGAGCGACTGAGGAGTGGTGATCTCAAGCATCTTCGGGAGGAGACAAAAATAAACTGGAGAAAGGACTCCAATCCCAGCGGGACAGAGGGTTCTCTTCCTCCATCCACTCTCATTCAAGTCACAGAGATATTTAGAATAGAGTGGAAGGATGGGCTTTGGCCGTGGTAAGCCCGAGCTTCCCACAAAAAGGGAGGTATGTAACAGGGGACTTATACCTGTTCAGTAATGTTCCTTTAATCTAGCAGTGTGGTAGTTAATTACTAAACATCACCTGCCTGATTAGATTGTTTACAAAAAGCCTGCCTTTGAGACAGGAAGTGGGTCTCCTTAGCTCTGACTGAGAGCTGACCTTTGGAGACACCACAATGTCTTGAGTTCTGCCAGCCACACAGCAGAGCTGATTGCAAGATACCCAATAAGACTTCTAAACCTGGATGCTGATCTGTTTCTGTCCACGCACGGGTGCGGTTCCAGGAGAGCAGAGAAGCTTACTCTACAGCTGATAAACATATAAGACTTTCATTATTAAGAGACTACTTATATCTGCTTATTTTCATGCTATGTGTTTGGGATGGGAGAAATGCTTAACTAATGGAGATGTGAACTAATTGCAAGGATTCACTAGAAATACTCCCAAGTGAATGGAAGATGTGTTTCCCCCTATGTTTGGATAATTTCCTGATGAAAAGGCACAATAAAGCCTATTATAATTTCACATTATAACGACTCCAATTGTGTACCTCTGTGAACGTCCGTCTACACATACATACATACAGTGGCAAGAAATAATCTTCAAAAAAATAAAAATAATTTTATTTTAAAGAGGTATAAATATACTTACGCGTTAGTTACCCTTGGTGCCCTTTTGCGGTCTCTGTTTTTTCCGTGTGCATGATAGCTCATGGTGGTTGCTGGCACAACGATGCCACAAGTAGCTAACCAGCGTTGTATAGCAGCAATTTGGTGTCCGCTCATGTACATGTCCTTAATTCGCATGCTGAGCTCATTGGAAACCTTTTTAACAGGCATTGCTGCGAGTAGAAAGAAATACAAACACAAGAATGTATATTCGATGTTTAGTCGATGTGTATTCAATGTGCAGTGAATCCACAAAATTGATGATGTATTTATACGGTAATGACTCACATTAGAGTACGCCCACTTTCAGCACCTGTACCTGGTCGCCATGCATAAAAGGTTACACACTTTGCATAGTCCACTACTCGATGATCTTTATCTGAACTTGCCCTTGTCCAGATACTACATTATGCCACCTGCTTCCGTGGATCAACCCCGATTCTACGGACGCAGGAACCCACTCGCCTCTGCCGTGCCTGTCAAGCAGAAAAAGCGAAAGGCGGTTGCCGTTTCCACGCCAAGGCAAAAGCGACAGGCTAAGGCCAATAAAGAAAACCTTCTGCTGACCCCAAAGGCTAAGGGTTTTCATAGACGTCAGCCTTATTATGTCAAGAAGATATAGGGTGATGTACTCTCTACGAAAATGATTGGAAGTCAACCCATCGAACCCGCAGACCACTTCCTCACATACGCTTCAACGACTCTGCCGCCGCTGTCCCGGAAATCTACAGCCTGTCTTCTCCACCCCTCTTCCTTGGTGCTGCCGCTGCCCTCACGTAAACCCACAGGCCATCTTCTCCAGTTCTATCCGACGAGGCTGCCTCTGAAATCCACGGGTCACTTTCTCCTTTGCTCTTAGACGACTCTGCTTCTCGCCCGGAAATCCAAAGGTCACTTTCTCCATCCCTCTTCGACGACGCTGCCGCTTCTCCTCTACCGGATATCCACAGGTCACCTCCTCCAGTCTTCTTCGATGTCACTGCCGCTTCTCTCCATGGAACCCCCATCTCATCCTCCATTGCACCCATCCCCCCAGACGTTCACAAGCCATGCACAAGAAGCAGCTCGTTAGACCGGATGCTGAATGGGATAACTGTGGATCTCCCTGGGAATTCTATTGTGCTAGCAAAGATAGATCTGCTTCTGGAGACAATGCTAAATGTGGAGCAATGGATGCTACAAATGGTTCAACAGATGATACATATGGATCAACGGATGGATCGACGGATGGAAAAGATAGAGGCTGACATAGCGGGCATACATTATTTGCTCAGTGTTAATGCCCCTGTTTCCCTGACGCTGGAGCAGGGGGGTGACATGGATGTGATGAATGGGACCTTCGACCCCCTTCCATCACCAAGCGCACCCCCTCCACCAGAAGATGTAGTGTACATCTATGCTGTTGAGGAGGACATGACAACCCCGTCAAGACCACGCCAGGAGACCACATGGCGACCAACACCGGAGGAAAGCTTCCTCCCAGACATCCTACCATCGCCTGTCGCCTCAAGCACACCCGCTCTCAAAAGACCTACATTCGCTCGCATCGATACGGTGCCCGACATCATCCTGTGCGATCTGCCATCGGCGCTCAGGGAGAAGTATAGGGTGAAGAGTGCTGGTGCACCCCACAAGTATGCCTTGTTACTTTTTAAGCACCATGTTCTCTACTCGTTGTACTTCGACTGGGTCTTCAAAGTGAACTACGAAGGAAATCGCGTTAAAAAGGCGCTTCCTGTCAATTTAAGAAAGAACAATCAGGATGAAATGCGGCGCTTTTATCCAATTACAGATCCTGTAATGAAAGGCGTTCGAGACTGCATTAATGGCGTTTTGCACCATGCAAGGAATCGGCCATGGACGGACAATGCGGAGGACTTTATGTAAGACCATACTGTTGTGCTGAACTGATTTGACCTGCTTTACATAAATAAAGGAGATGTTGTTGTGTTTTTTTACTTGTATTTATACAGAAATGTATTAACTTGCTGTCCACACACACAGGACATGCACAATTCCAGTCCCTGGGGGCCGCAAACAGGCACGGTTTTCAATGTTGTCCTGAAAACCTGCCCTGTTTGCTGCCCACGAGGACTGTACTGGTGCAGGCAGACTGTTTTGCACACCATCCCACTGTACAGTATATGTTTTGACTTGTCGTTCTTTAATAAAGGAGATGTTGCGTTTTGCTTATTTTATGAATAAAGAATTTGTTTTTAAAACATGTGACTGTAAACCATACTGACTGACATAAATGTTTTCACACATGTAGCAGTAAACCATACACCTGTTGATGTTTTGAATTGCTGTGCACTTAAAATGTTTCTACATTGTACAGTATTTGTAAATAAATGTTTTTGTACTTACTCCACCAATAAAAGAACATGTTGATTTGTCTTACATTGTTCCATTTGCTCCTTTGCTACTGTAACAAAATACAGTGTTTCTAGACTGTCGAGGCATACTGCACTGTATACTGTAGGCATGCTCAGTATAAGAGTATTAAAAATAAATAGAAGACACAAACTGTACTGTACGTACTGGCACTGTATACTGTAGAAGGCACATAATGTATGTGATTCATGTAGAATAAATGTATAGTTTTTATTTTTTCGGGTTTTTTACACAGTATACTGTACTGTATATAAAAAAGTATTGTACAGTATACTGTACGGCCGGAAAACATCACCATACTGTTTCAGGTACAGTATTCTATCCTAATCAATAACAACGGCAACTAAACTGTAGACTCCGGTACGTGGGTTTTTAAATCCGATTCAGCAATGTGCAGGCATTTTTACACAAAGCGATATTATCCATCGAAATCCATCCATTAGCCATTTTCTTTTCTGAGGAAAAACAAAAAGAAAAGTTTTATTGTAATGGTCAGCCCCCTAAAGAAGTTCCCAGCCAGTCCCACCAATAATTTTCTTGGGGGACGTTTCCTGTTCACATGCGCATGCGCCTACTTTCGATGCGATGACACGCACATGTGTTTCAAGAAGGCTCCAATGTGCATGCGCCTAGCGTTCCACCAATTGTTCAGTATCTGCAGTACTGTAGAAGCCGCTCAGCCAATGATATTGCTTACAGGACAATCGCTTGACTTTTGAATCGCACCGATATTGATACTGTATTGTCAAAATAAAAAAAACACAGAAAATAATATGGCAACAATACTCACCATAGAATTTCCCATTCAGCTGGTGCTGGTGCTGGTGCTGGTGCTGGTGCTGGGCTACTGCCAGTCCAGCGTTCTTGATCATCCACGTCGATAGTTTGCAGCGGGAATAGTCCACCTGTAGTCAGCTGATGAGGCTGGAAATTGCTTAGGTACATGCAAGCTTGATCAAAACTGCACGCGAAATCCGGCTCAGGCTCAGGGTTGTCACTGACGGCGGGACCGTCATTGGAAGCCGGTGCTGGTGCATTGCTTGGCAGCGACTATCATTTCTTAGTTGGTTTTAACACGACCCTTCGCCTTTTGCCATCATCATGATCATAGATACAGTAAAAAGCCGGTGATACACACCAATACCCTCCAACAAATTGTGGCTCAATACGATAAAAACAGGGATCGCTACATAACCTTTTCCTTATTGCACGCTTCAACGTATGAGGAGTTGGCGAAAATTTGTAAAAGTCTTAGTTTTCGATAAAATACTGATAAATTTGAACAACTGTTGCCATCTTATCCTCTGTTGCATTAATCGCGGCCCATATCAAATACGCGTAACTTCTGTCGGGTTTTTGGAAAGCGGGCTGCACTTGAACACTCATGGCGGGCGGGTCTCTGGAGAATACTGTAACCGAAACTGGTCTTTGTCTTTCTTTAATATGAAAAGCCTAAATTGATACATTTTTGCAACCTCTTCCTTCAGTCTCAAGGCCAAGTTACAATAGCACACTGTGGTATCTTTTTTAAATGAAACACCTGCAAGTCGACACATTACTGAAGCGCATGCGCATTACAATTCATGAATATCTGCCATCTGGTGGACACGCGAAGAATTGCAACCTATTAAATCTGAACCATTCTCAATAAACGCATCAACCGCGTGTCAGCCGCGCATGACCTGTGGCTGGGAACGCAAAATGAACGCGGCATGCACCAGGCGAAGAGCTTCGCATTCCAGGAAAAAGCCAGGGAAAAAACGGCGATTTGTTAGAATAAAAGCTGCCGCAGCAGTATTTTGTTGGCAACGGAGGACAAAGATTTTGCTGGCGAGGGGGCTTCTTATTGAAGAAGTCAGTAGAACTTTATGTTATTATGCTAGTTAATGTGTTTAATAATGGCCAGATAATCTATTATCCCTATCTGGATAATAGTTATTTTGCACGTTATTGTACTGTATGTGTGTGTGGGGGCTGTGGGGGGGGGAATTGATGTATTTAATGTATAGGTCAGGTTTATTTTTTTAACATACAGGGTTTGTTCCTTTTGGTTTGCAAGAGACCTCTGGAGACCACCTGAGGTATCCTCGGGCTTCTCACGGGTATCAGGCTGGCTGGTCAACGGGGGACACCTGCGGGGAAGAACCGGTGGCCACACATCTGTGGGGACACCGCGGACCCGTAGGGACTACCCTTTGGTCCCCAGACCCCTGTGGGAACCACCTGAAGCACCTCAGACACCTGTGGGTCTGACCTGGGGACCCCCAGACATCCGCGGGCCTACCGTGGGGACCCCATTGTGGCCCACGGTGACCCGCGGAGCCCAGCTGGTGGACCATGGCACCTGGCGGGTCCCAACAACAGGCCTCCAGACCATGTGTGAAACATGATGCTGGTAACCTGTAGGTCTGTGAGGTGACCTGTCAGGCCCACCGGGGACTCACGTGGGCCTGGGGTATGAACCCTGTATGTCAAAGAATAAATAATGTATTTATGGGGGGGCACAGGGGGTGGGTTATGTATTTAATAAATATAATGATGTTTATTTTGGGGCTGTGTATTGTTTTTATTGTGTGTACTGTGGGTGGGGGAAGGGGTATTGGCCCCAAGGGTATGTGGGTAGCCTCCCTGCTGGGTAGTGGGTGAGGGTGGTTAGGCCTCACGGGGTGGGGGGTTAGTGGGGGAGGGTTTGTCGGCCTCCCGAGTGGAGGGTGAGGGTGGGTTAACCCCTTAATGACTGTAGCAGTTAATAACCGCTATGGTGATTAAGGGGTTAGGGGACATTACATTGGCTGTTTTTATTCTTGTTCATGTTTTGCAGCATCGGAGAGGGCATGGACAGTGATGAAGATGAGGATGGCCTTCATGGTGGCAGCCGGACATGGATAAGTACTTTATGTATTTATTGTATTGATTGTTCTGTATGTATTTTAAATACACAGGGGGTGTATGTTGTTTATTGCAATGTTTATTGGGGGCAATGGTCCCCAATAAACATGCAATTATGCCTTAACCCCTTCATTGCCTTAGCGGCTATCCGCTATGGTTATGAAGCAGCAATAATGCATTTTAATAATATTGTGCGGGAGCAGAGGGTCCCCTGAGCTGAACTGCATTGCTTTGTGGTTCAGGGACCCCCTGCTTCCCGAGTTATAGTCCCTGGTTTGGGGCATCAGTGACAGTGTCGCCGTCATCTTTATAGCGGGCACGTTGCATATGGTACGCTATAAAGATGGCGGCGACACTGCCACCCGATGACACATACCGGGGCCTGTAACTCAGCAAGCAGGGGGTCCCTGGTCCACAAAGCAATGCAGTTCAGCTCATTGGACCCCCTGCTCACTGTACAGTATTATTAAAAATATATTCATGCTGCTTCGTTACCATAGCACATACAGTAGCCGCAAAGGTAAGGAATGAGTGTTTATTGATATGTGTGTTTTATTCATACTGTAGATGTGCAGAGGTTCTCCGGAGCTGAACCGCTTTGGTTTTAGGTCCAGGGACCCCCTGCTTCCTGAGATACAGGCCCATTTATGGGGTGCCGGTATCCCTCTGCTTTGTTTACATTCCACGGTCACGTGATCGGGACATTTAAATGCAGAGTAATACCGGCACCTCATAAAGGGGCCTGTATATCAGGAAGCAGGGGGTCCCCGGACCTGAAACCAATGCGGCTTAGCTCCGGAGACCCCCTGCACATGTACACTATGAATAAAAATTGTATTTAAAATAATTTTTATTGTGCCGATGTTTGCGCAGAGAGCGGTGGATCTCTCTCTGCTGCAGACACATCTTGGCAGGGGACGGCTTCTCGGCAGCTTGTCGCCAGGCAGCCTGTCTCACCACAGGTTACTCGCCATTTTTTCAAATGGTGGTGGCGCATTCATTAGCCAGGGATTCGGCCCTTCCTGCATACAGCGAGGTTAACATGCCAAAAACATGGCGAATTCAAACCCTGCCGAATGCAATTTTCCACTTCTTATTGCATAGACCCCTTAGTGTATGCCAGCCACCGGGATTGAGGTAGGCTAGTTATACAATTCGCGACGCATTTCGTTTAACAGGTAAACTTCATCAGGCATAACCTGGACACCTGCGAGGGGTCTTTTATATGTCTTTCAAGCTACGTCATTGGTTGTTCCTATGGTGAAACAGACCAATCATAATGCTAGAAGGGGTGAATACATAGATTTTGAACATTCCTCTTTGTTGCCATAAATTAATCTGCAATGTTAATGATTGCAGTAATGGGATGGTAACCCTTTAGATAGTAATTGATGATATTGATTATTAAATAGTAAAAATTACAATCTAATGGCAAAATAAAATGCCAAATTAATCAAATAACACATAATGTCGCACTCACAGGTGTCCATAGTGGTCAAGTGTAAAAATAAAATGATAAAAATGATCATATATGATAATATGAACAACATATTTGGTTAAAAAACATCTGAAAAACATGAATGACAAACATACATATAACACATATACATAAAGGGGAGGGGAAAGGGAAAGGAGGGGGGGGGAAGGAAAGAAGGAATGGAAACAAGAAATTTTTTAAGGTAAATTTGTTATTTAAATTTATTCCTATCCCATATATTAAAAGAGTGGGGGATCAATGGGTTTGATGACAAAACCTTCAGTCTGGAGTAGGCTGGAAGCACCAATAGAGATCTTAGTGATAGGGGGCCAGTATCTTCTGCCACAATGTCCACCCATACCCGTTCCTCTCTTTCCAGATGCCACAATATCAGCTGACTCACTTGTGCCACCTTGTAATATGAGTAAAAGCAGGGTACCGATAGGTCTCCAGAGACAGGTGTACGTATCATAATCTTATATCGGACCCTCAGTTTTTTACCATTCCAAATACGTTTTGTCATGTGTTGTTGAAGGGTTCTAATATCTTTTTTTTAATAGTTATAGTGCGAAAGAGATATAATATTTTTGGTAACAAGTTCATTTTAACTGAATTAATTTTTCCTATCCAAGATATTGGGAATTTAGACCATTGTGCTAGACAGTTCTTAAAATTTCTAATGAGGCTGAGGTAGCTAGCCTCATATAGTGTATTTATTTTGTTTGTCAAACTAAGTCCTAGGTATTTCACTGATAATTTTTGCCAATTGATGCCAATCAACTTGATAGTTTCCTTCGGCAATCCTAACTCCAGAGCCTCTGACTTGGAGCTATTCATTTTGAAGAGCAAAGAAAAGAAAGAAAGCTCCCTAATATCCGCACAAGAGAACACCTATACCTATATTAAAAATTACTATTTATTAATAAATGATTAAAATATATTATTGCAGCAAAAAACTAATGTGAACCAAAGTGATTAAAATAAATTAAAAAACGGAGGAGGTGACTGTATGCCTAGTTCAAACTAACAGTGTATGCTAGGAATAACTATTTTAGAATATCCCACTGCTATATGATTATACTAACAGTGGTAGTTATACCAATACAGTTCTATATAGTTTGAGGACTACACCTAAATGGAGAGTATAGCTTAATATAGTGTGTGTGCTCAAAATAATATAGTATATTTGTTGAGCCAGCTAATGCTAGTATACGGATATATACATACACATATGTACCAGACCAACAGGTTCAAAGGTAAATGAACCTAGAGGTCTGTGATGTTTAGCAAAACAGCTATTTCAAGATCACAAAGTATGTGTCTTGTACTGGGAACCATGACAAATAGGAGAGTAGTCAGAGTGTTGTGCTTCCTTTAGAAGGCTCCGAAAAACTCTAACTGAGAAAAGGCAACAGACCTCTCCGATATAGCCAGCGCACTAGGTGGTAACGCTTAGCCTGCCCAACATATGTTTCACCGTTGTGGCTTCATCGGGGGCAATTACAGAGTGATTCTCTCAGGTCTTTATACACTTAATTCTTACCCCATTGGTTGATTAATGTCAGACTGTGATAGGGCTTCTGCATACACTGGCGACACAGTTTAATACACTGCGGCCAGATCCGCAAGCCGGGAGATTTCCCGGCTTGCTAGTGGCCGCCCCTCGGCGTGCCGCGCGTCATAGACGCGCGGTCACGCGTCTTCGGGAGCGTGCGCCCCCTGCACGCGCGTCCAGGGGCTCCCCGAGGGAGCCCTGGTGTCCCGCGATCGCGGGACAGCGGCAGGGGGTTCCGGGGGACCCGGCGGACCCGGCAGCGGTAGGGAGAGCGCCCCGATCGGAGGGCGCTCTTCCGCTGCTTCGGCGCGCGCCTGTCACTCTCGGGCGCGCGCCAGGCTACTGCTGCGGCACAGGACGGGCAAATGCTCGAATAAACTGTGCCGCAGCAGTACATATCCCTCCCACACTTCAAATTGGGTTACATAATGGTAGGGGTCCCTAATTGGCTGTGACTCATCACATGGCTAATGATACATCCCATTGGTGGGTGGTGGTCATGTGATCTTTCCCAAGATTATCCTGCCTTTTATTTGGTTACGGGGGAGGAGGGGAGTAGGGGAGTAGGGGAGGGGAGGTGCATGAAGTCCCATATGTTTCATGGCCGGAAGTAGCGTCGCATCATCAGAATGCGACTTCCCTCATTGGCAGCAAACAGCATAATGCCAGTAACCTCAGTACAGAGCCAGCCGCGCATCCGATTGGTTATTCACAGTCACATGACTGTTCGGCATCTTAGCCCTGCCTTTTGGTTTGGTTTGCAAGGGATGGTTGTCATAACTCCCAAGAATGCCATGCGCTGAATGGCCTGAAGTTGCATCGCGTCATCAAGGTGCAACATACCTATTGATAGCATGGGGGAGATCACTGCGAGCAATATTCCCAATGTAGCTGAAGAAAAATGTTTTAAACACTCGTAAATGGCTATTATATAGCATGCTGACAATAAAAAAATTATTCATTGTGATTACTTTCTATTGCTGGATGCTTATGGTGTCACATCAGAGTCTTCTTAGTCCTGACTAGGTAAGTCTAATTAAAGGACATATTGGTAATTGCTTGATGTTTGTATTTGCCTGTGTTTGTAAATAAACATTCTTAATCAGCTGTGTGCTTATTATTGACCATTTCTAGAGTCTGACATTAAATTTCAAAGGTAACTAGATTATTAACCAAAATTGATCATTATATTGTCATGGAGTGCAGGAGTGAATACCCCAGATGGAGATTTACAATTTGTTCAGAGGAACAGGGTTGGAGAGTGATGCACCTATTTAAAATGATGCACCTATTTAAAATGAGTATCACATGCAACAAAAAGTTTACCAGAAAGATTGTTTGCAGGAAGGGGGTATTCTTACAGGAAGGGGGTGAAGAGGAACCCCTCGTTCAGACCTAATGGTGATAGGGTGGATAATTGATATATCCAACGGGACTCTTGCTGTAAAAGAATTTTGTCCCAGTCTCCCCCTCTTGTATTGGCTTTGAGGCAAAAAATGCCTTGAAAGCGTAGGGAATTGATGTCTCCCCCATGATGTCCCCTAACATGGCATGACACAGGTGTGTCTAACTCATTTCTGATAGAACCAATGTGTTCCAATATGCGTCTGCGGAACTGGCGGCCCTTCTTCCCTACATACTGTATCCCGCATTTACACGTAATTAGGTATACTACTTGTATGGTTTTGCAATTTATGAAACTCTTCATCTGAAATGTTTTGTTGTTGTTGGTACTTTTAAAACATTTACTGGTGTGGATATAGGTACATGCTTTGCATTTTCCGCACTTGTAGGTGCCCTGTGTTTTTGGTGAAAGCCATGTTTGAAATTGGGATTTAGTTTGGAAATGGCTGTGGACGAACGTGTCTTTCAAGTTCTTTGATCTTTTGGCTACCATTGTTGGATATGGTTTTAGTACTTCACGAAAGTCTTTGTCCTCCAAAAGGATATGCCAATATTTCTTATAAATGGACTTGATCTTACTCCACTGGGCACTATAAGTGCCTATATATCTGATGGTTTTATCTATATCCAGTTTCTTTTTAGAGTAAAGTAGTTTTTCCCTATTAGTTTGTTCTGCGTTTTTGTAGGCTTTTTTAACATTTGTTTTACTGTATCCTCTATTTAGGAACTTGTTTTTCATAATTTCCGCTTTTGAGTGGAAGTCTACTGGATTGGAGCAGTTCCACCTAATGCGGAGGAACTGGCCCGTTGGGATACCTTTAATGAGTGGTGTCGGGTGGTGGCTGTCAGCCCTTAAATAGCAATTTGTAGCCGTTTTTTTAGCATGTGATACCATATTTATAGTGCCATCTTCATTGATGGAAATTTTTAAATCCAGAAAAAACAGATTTTTGTCACTGACCTCGCACGTCAAACGTAGATTATGCTCATTTGAGTTGAGAGTTTCCACAAAGGTGTTAAATAGTTTTGTGCTGCCCTTCCATAATATCAGTATATCATCTATGTAGCGAATCCACATAGTGATATTGTCCGTGAAGTTGATCATATTCTCATTAAACACACTATTCTCCTCCCACCAACCCAGGTACAGGTTAGCGTATGTAGGGGCACAGGTTGTCCCCATTGCAGTTCCCTGTATCTAGAGGTATAGTTTGTTATTGAAAGTGAAGTGGTTGTGTGTTAGGACAAAGGATAGAAGGTCACATACGAACTCATTGTGTTTAAGATACTTAATGCCACGGGTGGATAGGAAGGAGGCTACCGCTTTTAAGCCTACTGGATGTTGAATACTTGTGTATAGTGACTCAACATCCATGCTGCACAAGATTGTGTTTGCGTCAACTGTTATTCCTTCCAGGCGTTTTAAAACATCACGAGTATCTTGTACGTATGAGGGCAAGGATCTAACAAATGTTCTCAGAACTTTGTCTACATAGACACTTGGGCCCTCAGTGAGGTTCCCAATACCCGATACAATTGGGCGGCCCGGTGGATGTATGGGATCTTTGTGCACTTTTGGCAGACTATAAAAAGTTGCTGTTTTGGGGAATGGGTTATACATGAATTTGTGTTCATGTTTGGATATTACTGAGTCTTCTAATCCTTGATCTAACAGGATTTTGAGTTCTTTCATGAAGATTGGATTTGGATCCTGGTCTAAAATTCTGTAACAATTGGTGTCACCTAGAAGTCTCATATTTTCCTTGATGTAATTTTCTGTTTTCAGTATAACTATATTCCCTCCTTTGTCTGAGCTTTTTATTGTGATGTCTTGCCTGTCTGATAGATCTTTGAGGGCTGCCCTTTCTCCTTTGTCCATATTACTTTTTTTTACCTCTTGCCTCTATTGTTATGGATTCTATATCTTTGGACACCATTTTAACAAAAATTTCTACATTGCTACAGGTATCCATTGAGGGAGTACATTTGCTCTTTGGTTTGAGTTGTGTGAAGGGACCCATTCCTGGTGGTCTTTCACTTTATTCACACAACTCTAAGAGAGTATCAAAATTATCCAGATCTTCAGTACTCATTTCCACAGAATCCAAGTTTTTGGATCTGGCAAGTTGGATTTTTTTGTAATATTTGTGCAGCAATAGTTTTCTTGCAAATACATTTGTGTCCTTTATGCATTCAAAATGATCCATTTTAGAGGTAGGAGAATATGAGAGGCCTCGTCTAAGGACTTTAATGTGGTTTGTAGTTAGAGCAAAGTCAGTGAGATTCATAATGAATGTGTCTTGTGAGTTTTCTAGTTCTAATGATACGTTCCCTTCCTGTTCTTGTTGTAACCTCTGCGTTTGTTTTTTCTGCCTCTTCCCCCCCTTTCCCCTTCTCGTTCGCTTAAATAAAGATCTAGGGGTTCGGACATTAGGGGGAGACCTAAAAAAGAGGTAGATTCCTGACTAGCTGTTTTGGATCTAGTGGTTATGTTTGATCCTATGTCAGGTTCTTGGAATCTTCTATGTGTTATCTCCTGGTTACTGGGGTTATCTGTATCTGAGGATTCCTGATTTGCAGTGGAATCACTCTGAACTGTCGGTTCAGCGTATTTCTTTTGTTTTTTTTGGAATTTGGATATTGTTCCCTCCTGATAGTCAAGTTTATCTCGTGCAAACTTTCTATGTTTCCTTTCTTTCAGGTCTCTGGTGAATTTATCAATATTGGCTTGTAGTTGTGATTCATATTTCTCAAATTTCTCATTTTTGTTCCATGTGTCTACTTCCAATAGTAGTTTTTTCAAGTCTTTTTTGACAGTCTCTAATTTTTCTTTTTCATATTTGACTATCAAGTTCATCAGATCCTGTGAACAGGTTGCTAAAATAACTAACCAAGCCTTTCTGAATTCAGTGTCCTGAATCGAATGGGAGGGGGCTACGTTAACTCTTAAGCCCCTTGGGATAAAGTTTTGTGCTGTATATGCTTCTAAACTTGTAATATCCCACCATAGTTTAGATCGATTTCTATAGATTTTTTCTAGATCTCCAAAGTAGTTTTTGATTTCTGATGTTTTTTCTGTTGTTTCAGCCTGTACATAATTCAGACTGAAAACTTTATCTGATTCAGTATGCCATGAGTCAAGATCAATTAAGTTAGATAGGAAACCTGTCATTGCACGAGTTTAATGGTGTGTGCCAAGGTGCACGAGAAGGGGTTAAAACAACCCTAAATATTGCACAGAGGAAGATAGAATGGCCTAAAAAGGTCAAGTTGTGCGCCTTGCACTACACAAATGGAGATATGGGGAACCAATAAATTGTGAATGTGTGGTGACGGAACAAAAACTGCAATAAGAGTGCGGAGGTGGTGCTGGCAGGGATGGGGTTAATGATAAGCAAAGTAAAGAAAGAAAGCTCCCTAATAGCCGCGCAAGAGAACACCTATACCTATATTAAAAATTACTATTTATTAATAAATGATTAAAATATATTATTGCAGCAAAAAACTAACGTGAACCAAAGTGATTAAAATAAATTAAAAAACGGAGGAGGTGACTGTATGCCTAGTTCAAACTAACAGTGTATGCTAGGAATAACTATTTTAGAATATCCCACTGCTATATGATTATACTAACAGTGGTAGTTATACCAATACAGTTCTATATAGTTTGAGGACTACACCTAAATGGAGAGTATAGCTTAATATAGTGTGTGTGCTCAAAATAATATAGTATATTTGTTGAGCCAGCTAATGCTAGTATATGATTATATATACACACATATGTAACAGACCAACAGGTTCAAAGGTAAATGAACCTAGATGTCTGTGATGTTTAGCAAAACAGCTATTTCAAGATCACAAAGTATGTGTCTTGTACTGGGAACCATGACAAATAGGAGAGTAGTCAGAGTGTTGTGCTTCCTTTAGAAGGCTCCAAAACACTCTAACTGAGAAAAGGCAACAGACCTCTCCGATATAGCCAGCGCACTAGGTGGTGACGCTTAGCCTGCCCAACATATGTTTCACCGTTGTGGCTTCATCGGGGGCAATTACAGAGTGATTCTCTCAGATCTTTATACACTTAATTCTTACCCCATTGGTTGATTAATGTCAGACTGTGATAGGGCTTCTGCATACATATCCCTCCCACACTTCAAATTGGGTTACATAATGGTAGGGGTCTCTAATTGGCTGTGACTCATCACATGGCTAATGATACATCCCATTGGTGGGTGGTGGTCATGTGATCTTGGCCCCAGATTATCCTGCCCTTTTATTTGGTTACGGGGGAGGAGGGGAGTAGGGGAGGGGAGGTGCATGAAGTCCCATATGTTTCATGGCCGGGAGTAGTGTCGCGTCATCAGAATGCGACCTCCCTCATTGGCAGCAAACAGCATAATGCCAGTAACCTCAGTACAGAGCCAGCCGCGCATCCGATTGGTTATTCACAGTCACATGACTGTTCGGCATCTTAGCCCTGCCTTTTGGTTTGGTTTGCAAGGGATGGTTGTCATAACTCCCAAGAATGCCATGCGCTGAATGGCCTGAAGTTGCGTCGCATCATCAAGGCGCGACATACCTATTGATAGCATGTGGGAGATCACTGCGAGCAATATTCCCAATGTAGCTGAAGAAAAATGTTTTAAACACTCGTAAATGGCTACCATATAGCATGCTGACAATAAAAACATTATTCATTGTGATTACTTTCTATTGCTGGATGCTTATGATGTCACATCAGAGTCTTCTTAGTCCTGACTAGGTAAGTCTAATTAAAGGACATATTGGTAATTGCTTGATGTTTGTATTTGCCTGTGTTTGTAAATAAACATTCTTAACCAGCTGTGTGCTTATTATTGACCATTTCTAGAGTCTGACATTAAATTTCAAAGATAACTAGATTATTCATCAAAATTGATCATTATATTGTCATGGAGTGCAGGAGTGAATACCCCAGATGGAGAATTACAATTTGTTCAGAGGAACAGGGTTGGAGAGTGATGCACCTATTTAAAATGATGCACCTATTTAAAATGAGTATCACATGCAACAAAAAGTTTACCAGAGAGATTGTTTGCAGGAAGGGGGTATTCTTACAGGAAGGGGGTGAAGAGGAACCCCTCATTCAGACCTAATGGTGATAGGGTGGATAATTGATATATCCAACGGGACTCTTGCTGTAAAAGAATTTTGTCCCAGTCTCCCCCTCTTGTATTGGCTTTGAGGCAAAAAATGCCTTGAAAGCGTAGGGAATTGATGTCTCCCCCATGATGTCCCCTAACATGGCATGACACAGGTGTGTCTAACTCATTTCTGATAGAACCAATGTGTTCCAATATGCGTCTGCGGAACTGGCGGCCCGTCTTCCCTACATACTGAATAATGTTTTTATTGTCAGCAAGCTATATGGTAGCCATTTACGATTGTTTAAAACATTTTTCTTCAGCTACATTGGGAATATTGCTCGCAGTGATCTCCCCCATGCTATCAATAGGTATGTCGCGCCTTGATGACGCGACGCAACTTCAGGCCATTCAGCGCATTTCACTTTCTTTTTATTTTCTTGAGGAAGATACCAGGAGGCATCCCCTCACCCTCAACCCATCCAATCACTCACAGAGGAGAAGTCATCTAATCAAAATTGGAGAATTGATGTGAATGTGTCTCCTCCCACAAGTGAATTTTCACTGTCTACCCCCCCCCCCTAAATGAAGAAGATCACATGACCACCACCCACCAATTGGATGTATCATTAGCCATGTGATGAGTCACAGCCAATTAGGGACCCCTACCATTATGTAACCCAATTTGAAGTGTGGGAGGGATATGTATGCAGAAGCCCTATCACAGTCTAACATTAATCAACCAATGGGGTAAGAATTAAGTGTATAAAGATCTGAGAGAATCACTCTGTAATTGCCCACGATGAAGCCACAATGGTGAAACATATGTTGGGCAGGCTAAGCGTCACCACCTAGTGTGCTGGCTATATCGGAGAAGTCTGTTGCCTTTTCTCAGTTAGAGTGTTTCGGAGCCTTCTAAAGGAAGCACAACACTCTGACTACTCTCCTATTTGTCATGGTTCCCAGTACAAGACACATACTTTGTGATCTTGAAATAGCTGTTTTGCTAAACATCACAGACCTCTAGGTTCATTTACCTTTGAACCTGTTGGTCTGGTACATATGTGTGTGTATATATCCGTATACTAGCATTAGCTGGCTCAACAAATATACTATATTATTTTGAGCACACACACTATATTAAGCTATACTCTCCATTTAGGTGTAGTCCTCAAACTATATAGAACTGTATTGGTATAACTACCACTGTTAGTATAATCATATAGCAGTGGGATATTCTAAAATAGTTATTCCTAGCATACACTGTTAGTTTGAACTAGGCATACAGTCACCTCCTCCGTTTTTTAATTTATTTTAATCACTTTGGTTCACGTTAGTTTTTTGCTGCAATAATATATTTTAATCATTTATTAATAAATAGTAATTTTTAATATAGGTATAGGTGTTCTCTTGCGCGGCTATTAGGGAGCTTTCTTTCTTTACTTTGCTTATCATTAACCCCATCCCTGCCAGCACCACCTCCGCACTCTTATTGCAGTTTTTGTTCCGTCACCACACATTCACAATTTATTGGTTCCCCATATCTCCATTTGTGTAGTGCAAGGCGCACAACTTGACCTTTTTAGGCCATTCTATCTCCCTCTGTGCAACATTTAGGGTTGTTTTAACCCCTTCTCGTGCACCTTGGCACACACCATTAAACTCATGCAATGACAGGTTTCCTATCTAACTAAATTGATCTTGACTCATGGCATTCTGAATCAGATAAAGTTTTCAGTCTGAATTATGTACAGGCTGAAACAACAGAAAATACATCAGACATCAAAAACTACTTTCGAGATCTAGATAAAATCTATAGAAATCGATCTAAACTATGGTGGGATATTACAAGTTTAGAGGCATATACAACACAAAACTTTATCCCAAGGGGCTTAAGAGTTAACGTAGCCCCCTCCCATTCGATTCTGGACACTGAATTCAGAAAGGCTTGGTTAGTTATTTTAGCAACCTGTTCACAGGATCTGATGAACTTGATAGTCAAATATGAAAAAGAAAAATTAGAGACTGTCAAAAAAGACTTGAAAAAACTACTATTGGAAGTAGACACATGGAACAAAAATGAGAAATTTGAGAAATATGAATCACAACTACAAGCCAATATTGATAAATTCACCAGAGACCTGAAAGAAAGGAAACATAGAAAGTTTGCACGAGATAAACTTGACTATCAGGAGGGAACAATATCCAAATTCCAAAAAAAAACAAAAGAAATACGCTGAACCGACAGTTCAGAGTGATTCCACTGCAGATCAGGAATCCTCAGATACAGATAACCCCAGTAACCAGGAGATAACACATAGAAGATTCCAAGAACCTGACATAGGATCAAACATAACCACTAGATCCAAAACAGCTAGTCAGGAATTTACCTCTTTTTTAGGTCTCCCCCTAATGTCCGAACCCCTAGATCTTTATTTAAGCGAACGAGAAGGGGAAAGGGGGGGAAGAGGCAGAAAAAACAAACGCAGAGGTTACAACAAGAACAGGAAGGGAACGTATCATTAGAACCAGAAAACTCACAAGACACATTCATTATGAATCTCACTGACTTTGCTCTAACTACAGACCACATTAAAGTCCTTAGACGAGGCCTCTCATATTCTCCTACCTCTAATATGGATCATTTTGAGTGCATAAAGGACACCAATTTATTTGCAAGAAAACTATTGCTGCACAAATATTACAAAAAAATCCAACTTGCCAGATCCAAAAACTTGGATTCTGTGGAAATGAGTACTGAAGATCTGGATAATTTAGATACTCTCTTAGAGTTGTGTGAAGAAAGTAAAAGACCACCAGGAATGGGTCCCTTCACACAACTCAAACCAAAGAGCAAATGTACTCCCTCAATGGATACCTGTAGCAATGTAGAAACTTTTGTTAAAATGGTGTCCAAAGATATAGAATCCATAACAATAGAGGGAAGAGGTAGAAAAAGTAATATGGACAAAGGAGAAAAGGCAGCCCTCAAAGATCTATCAGACAGGCAAGACATCACAATAAAAAGCTCAGACAAAGGAGGGAATATAGTTATACTGAAAACAGAAAATTACATCAAGGAAAATATGAGACTTCTAGGTGACACCAATTGTTACAGAATTTTAGACCAGGATCCAAATCCAATCTTCATGAAAGAACTCAAAATCCTGTTAGATCAAGGATTAGAAGACTCAGTAATATCCAAACATGAACACAAATTCATGTATAACCCATTCCCCAAAACAGCAACTTTTTATAGTCTGCCAAAAGTGCACAAAGATCCCATACATCCACCGGGCCACCCAATTGTATCGGGTATTGGGAACCTCACTGAGGGCCCAAGTGTCTATGTAGACAAAGTTCTGAGAACATTTGTTAGATCCTTGCCCTCATACGTACAAGATACTCGTGATGTTTTAAAACGCCTGGAAGGAATAACAGTTGATGCAAACACAATCTAATGCAGCATGGATGTTGAGTCACTATACACAAGTATTCAACATCCAGTAGGCTTAAAAGCGGTAGCCTCATTCTTTTCCACCCGTGGCATTAAGTATCTTAAACACAATGAGTTCGTATGTGACCTTCTGTTCTTTGTCCTAACATACAACCACTTCACTTTCAATAACAAACTATACCTCCAGGTACAGGGAACTGCAATGGGCAACCTGTGCCCCTACATACGCTAACCTGTACCTGGGTTGGTGGGAGGAGAATAGTGTGTTTAATGAGAATATGATCAACTTCACGGACAATATCACTATGTGGATTCGCTACATAGATGATATACTGATATTATGGAAGGGCAGCACAAAACTATTTAACACCTTTGTGGAAACTCTCAACTCAAATGAGCATAATCTACGTTTGACGTGCGAGGTCAGTGACAAAAATCTGTTTTTTCTGGATTTAAAAATTTCCATCAATGAAGATGGCACTATAAATACGGTATCACATGCTAAAAAAACGGCTACAAATTGCTATTTAAGGGCTGACAGCCACCACCCGACACCACTCATTAAAGGTATCCCAACGGGCCAGTTCCTCCGCATTAGGTGGAACTGCTCCAATCCAGTAGACTTCCACTCAAAAGCGGAAATTATGAAAAACAAGTTCCTAAATAGAGGATTCAGTAAAACAAATGTTAAAAAAGCCTACAAAAACGCAGAACAAACTAATAGGGAAAAACTACTTTACTCTAAAAAGAAACTGGATATAGATAAAACCATCAGATATACTGTATAGTATACTATACTTATAGTGCCCAGTGGAGTAAGATCAAGTCCATTTATAAGAAATATTGGCATATCCTTTTGGAGGACAAAGAACTTCGTGAAGTACTAAAACCATATCCAACAATGGTACCCAAAAGATCAAAGAACTTGAAAGACACGTTGGTCCACAGCCATTTCCAAACTAAATCCCAATTTCAAACATGGCTTCCACCACAAACACAGGGCACCTACAAGTGCGGAACATGCAAAGCATGTACCTATATCCACACCAGTAAATGTCTTAAAAGTACCAACAACAACAAAACATTTCAGATGAAGAGTTTCATAAATTGCAAAACCATACAAGTATTATACCTAATTACGTGTAAATGCGGGATACAGTATGTAGGGAAGACGGGCCGCCAGTTCCGCAGACGCATATTGGAACACATTGGTTCTATCAGAAATGAGTTAGACACACCTGTGTCATTCCATGTTAGGGGACATCATGGGGGAGACATCAATTCCCTACGCTTTCAAGGCATTTTTTGCCTCAAAGCCAATGCAAGAGGGGGAGACTGGGACAAAATTATTTTACAGCAAGAGTCCCGTTGGATATATCAATTATCCACCCTATCACCATTAGGTCTGAATGAGGGGTTACTCTTCACCCCCTTCCTGTAAGAATACTCCCTTCCTGCAAACAATCTTTCTGGTAAATTTTTTGTTGCATGTGATACTCATTTTAAATAGGTGCATCATTTTAAATAGGTGCATCACTCTCCAACCCTGTTCCTCTGAACAAATTGTAATTCTCCATCTGGGGTATTCACTCCTGCACTCCATGACAATATAATGATCAATTTTGATGAATAATCTAGTTATCTTTGAAATTTAATGTCAGACTCTAGAAATGGTCAATAATAAGCACACAGCTGATTAAGAATGTTTATTTACAAACACAGGCAAATACAAACATCAAGCAATCACTAATATGTCCTTTAATTAGACTTACCTAGTCAGGACTAAGAAGACTCTGATGTGACACCATAAGCATCCAGCAATAGAAAGTAATCACAATGAATAATGTTTTTATTGTCAGCATGCTATATAATAGCCATTTACGAGTGTTTAAAACATTTTTCTTCAGCTACATTGGGAATATTGCTCGCAGTGATCTCCCCCATGCTATCAATAGGTATGTCGCGCCTTCATGACGCGATGCAACTTCAGGCCATTCAGCGCATGGCATTCTTGGGAGTTATGACAACCATCCCTTGCAAACCAAACCAAAAGGCAGGGCTAAGATGCCGAACAGTCATGTGACTGTGAATAACCAATCGGATGCGCGGCTGGCTCTGTACTGAGGTTACTGGCATTATGCTGTTTGCTGCCAATGAGGGAGGTCGCATCTGATGACGCGACGCTACTCCCGGCCATGAAACATATGGGACTTCATGCACCTCCCCTCCCCTACTCCCCTCCTCCCCCGTAACCAAATAAAGGGGCAGGATAATCTGGGGCCAAGATCACATGACCACCACCCACCAATGGGATGTATCATTAGCCATGTGATGAGTCACAGCCAATTGGGACCCCTACCATTATGTAACCCAATTTGAAGTGTGGGAGGGATATGTATGCAGAAGCCCTATCACAGTCTGACATTAATCAACCAATGGGGTAAGAATTAAGTGTATAAAGATCTGAGAGAATCACTCTGTAATTGCCCCCGATGAAGCCACAACGGTGAAACATATGTTGGGCAGGCTAAGCGTCACCACCTAGTGTGCTGGCTATATCGGAGAGGTCTGTTGCCTTTTCTCAGTTAGAGTGTTTCGGAGCCTTCTAAAGGAAGCACAACACTCTGACTACTCTCCTATTTTTCAGGGTTCCCAGTACAAGACACATACTTTGTGATCTTGAAATAGCTGTTTTGCTAAACATCACAGACCTCTAGGTTCATTTACCTTTGAACCTGTTGGTCTGGTACATATGTGTGTGTATATATCCGTATACTAGCATTAGCTGGCTCAACAAATATACTATATTATTTTGAGCACACACACTATATTAAGCTATACTCTCCATTTATGTGTAGTCCTCAAACTATATAGAACTGTATTGGTATAACTACCACTGTTAGTATAATCATATAGCAGTGGGATATTCTAAAATAGTTATTCCTAGCATACACTGTTAGTTTGAACTAGGCATACAGTCACCTCCTCCGTTTTTTAATTTATTTTAATCACTTTGGTTCACGTTAGTTTTTTGCTGCAATAATATATATTAATCATTTATTAATAAATAGTAATTTTTAATATAGGTATAGGTGTTCTCTTGTGCGGCTATTAGGGAGCTTTCTTTCTTTTTTTTGCTTATCATTAACCCCATCCCTGCCAGCACCACCTCCGCACTCTTATTGCAGTTTTTGTTCCGTCACCACACATTCACAATTTATTGGTTCCCCATATCTCCATTGGTGTAGTGCAAGGCGCACAACTTGACCTTTTTAGGCCATTCTATCTTCCTCTATTCATTTTGAAGCCTGAGATTTCCCCGAATTGTGTGATAATATGGAAGAGGTTTGGTAGTAACCTCATTGGTTTTGTGAGCTACAATGTTATGTCATTTGCGAATAGGGCTTTTTTGTGGGTTTGGGAGTTAAGATTAATGTATATATGTATGTATGTATGTATGTATGTATGTCTTTATTTATACAGCGCCATTAGTGTACATAGCGCTTCACAGTAGTAATTCCATGTACAGTATATTGGAGTCTTCCCTGATCATAATGGCCAGGGGTTCTATATATATTGCGAATAGGAGAGGTGAAAGTGGGCAACCCTATCTCGTGCCAATTTTTATTGGGATTGGATCAGATGAAAACTCTGCGTTTTGAACCCTAGCCACCTGGAAACTGTAAAGGCTTTTGACCAAGTTGAGAAACTCTCCCTGAATGTCAAAACAAGACAGGGTGGCACACAAAGAGTTCCAGTCCACCCTATCAATTGCATTTTCTACGTCCAGTGCGAGAACCATGGTTTGGATCTCTCTTTGGTTAGCTTTGTTAATCAAATTTAGCATTTGCCTCGTATTATCTGAAGCCTGAGACTGAGGTATAAGATCTACCTGATCTGATTGTATTAATTTACGGAGGTGCTGGCTCAGTGTATTTGCTAGACTGTTAGTAAAAATGTTGAGGTATGTATTCAGTAAGGAAATTGGTCTATAATTGTGGCATAGTTGGGGGTATTTACCTTCTTTGTGAATAAGGATCAGGTTGGCCTGAAGAATTTCTGGGGGGGATCGGGCGGACTTTAAGAAATGAATTACATAACCGTGTTAGATGATTGGCAATCAAGTTGCTAAATTTTGTATAGTAAAGGTTGGTGAACCCGTCAGGCCCAGGGGCTTTTGTCGGTTTAACTTTTTAATTACAGTACCTCAAAAACCTCTTCCAGTGTGATCTCTTTGTTGAGAGAACTACAGGCAGCTTTGTTTAGCTTGGAAATGTTGCACTTGGATAGAATATGTTGTATTTCGCTATTATAATTTGGAAAGTGAGTGGATCAAGCCTCTCACTTTATTCATTCATTCATTCCGACTCCCTTTCCTGTCTCAGAGGCAGGCTTTTCTGACACCTGTAATCAGCCAGGTGGTGTTGGTTAATTGTCTACCAGCAGTTAACCACCTCACTTCTGGATTAGAGGCACATTTTTGAATAGGGATAAGTCCCCTGTTACATACTGCACCGACACACTTTATTCGAGCAAATACCCAGTATGTACCTGGAAGATACCTGGAATGCGCCGCTCCTCACCTCTGACAAGCCCCGTTGCGTTTGCCTTCCCAGCCTGGGTTCATGCCTGGCTGACGGGCGGCTGATCTGTTAAATGATAATGATTAGGATTTAATAGGCTGCAATGCTTCGCGTGTCTACCAGATGGCATAAATTCATGAATTGTAATGCAGTATATATATATATATATACTGTGCAGTATTGCAGCCAGTGGGAATAAAATGCTTCAATCCCTGCTTGGAAAATACCTCAATGCACTCGGGCAGTAAACGGTCACAAACCTCAATACACCTGGGTATACCCGAATTCGTGGGACTAGCCGAGCTTGAATAAAGTGTGTCGCCAGTGTACCTCCCCTGTTTGTGGGAAGCATGGGCTTGCCATGGCCAAAGCCCATCCTTCCACTCTCATTCGAGATCTTTCTGTAACTTAAATGAGAGTGGATGGAGGAAAATAACCCTCAGTCCTGCTGGATTGGAGCCCTTTCTCCAGTTTATTTGTGCCTCCCCCCGAAGGTGCTGGAGCTCAGCACTCCTCAGTCGCTCGAGGAGGACTTTTCCCAGGTATCGTCTTCTTTCTGAGTGCGTGGTCATGAGATTTCCCTTGCATCGGGCGCTCCTCTTTTTGTAGATAAACTGTATGGTGACAGTTGTAGCCCTTTAGTTCTCCGCCCTTGAAGCTTTCTTTCTGCACTTCCTCCACTCAACGGAGTTGCCAGTTCAACTTCTTTAGGATTAAAAAGAAAAAATGTGAACAAGCGCTAAAGATTAAAACACCAATGTGACAAGTAAAAATACAAAATATAATGGCTGCCTAGTAATACTGTCAGTACTAATAGAAAGTACTTGGAAACAAAGAAAAAAAAACCTGGCGCCAAAAGTTCAATGGATAATCCTGTACTCCTCAGGGGATCAGCACACTTGCTTGACAGGCCATGTAGGGGAAAAAACACAAACAGAAACAGATCATAGTGCAACTCTGCAGGGTTAAAACAGGTCTACACTACACATACAACATAGAGACTCCTAGTGACTATAAAAATACTATTTATTAAATAAAAGAACTATGCCATAAAATGGTAGGACAATCAGGAACACCGCTGGTCATCCAGATGGGAAAAATCAGAGCCCTACTTACAAGCAGCAAGGCATAAGCTCGCAATGCAACATAGAGTCCTCTTGGTGCTGATGTTATCTTAGCAGAGATGTTATTCTTGCTGCGCCATGACTCTCGAGCAGACCCTTCCTCCAGGGGTTACCAGGAACAGTGACAGTGACAGAGGCCCGCTTGTGGGGCACACAGCTCTACTCCATGTGAGGCCGCTCTCCTCACTTCCTCCTCCGGTTCCACAGGCTGTCTCTGCGCGCCCGCGCGCGAGTGTGCCTGTGCCCTTAAAGGGACAGTACGTGCGTCCTGTATGCCAAGGACTAACAGCTGCAATGAGGCTCCAAACCGAACCAAGACTGATATTAGGTAACACATGCAGGCTATATAGCTTTAATTGGTCAATTAATTTTTAATTGGTTAGGGTATATGTATGTGTCACCTAATATCAGTCTTTGTAGCCCCTGAGGAAGTAGAGTAACATCTACGAAATGCGTAGGGCAGGTGACATAGTCACTTTTAGTTTGGTACTGGACTATTTTGGGACACTTGGTTCGGTTTGGAGCCTCATTGCAGCTGTTAGTCCTTGGCATACAGGACGCACGTACTGTCCCTTTAAGGGCACGGGCACACTCGTGCGCGGGCGCGCAGAGACAGCCGGTGGAACCGGAGGAGGAAGTGAGGAGAGCGGCCTCACGTGGAGTAGAGCTGTGTGCCCCACGAGCGGGCCTCCATCACTGTCACTGTTCCTGGTAACCCCTGGAGGGAGGGTCTGCACGAGAGTCGCGGCGCAGCAAGAATAACATCTCTGCTAAGATAACATCAGCACCAAGAGGACTCTATGTTGCAAAGCGAGCTTATACCTTGCTGCTTGTAAGTAGGGCTCTGATTTTTCCCATCTGGATGACCAGCGGTGTTCCTGATTGTCCTTCCATTTTATGGCATAGTTCTTTTTATTTAATAAATAGTATTTTTATAGTCACTAGGAGTCTCTATGTTGTACAGAATGTGTAGTGTAGACCTGTTTTAACCCTGCAGAGTTGCACTATGATCTGTTTCTGTTTGTGTTTTTTCCCCTACATGGCCTGTCAAGCAAGTGTGCTGATCCCCTGAGGAGTACAGGATTATCCATTGAACTTTTGGCGCCAGGTTTTTTTTCTTTTTTTCTTTGTTTCTTTAGGATTAAGTTGCACTTCCACTTTCCTTTCCAGAGAACGTCCTATCTTCTCAGCTTCACCAGCTAAGGATTTCTCTGGTTTTGATTCGGCACATATACCTTTTTGTGTTGCCTGTTAGGTCGCTGAAGGTTTAGCTAGTGCGTGCTTGGGTGGTTTAGACTTTGCAACCTTGTTTTTTAGGTGAGCAGTGTTCCCAGCTCTCACTGTACCCTTTTTTTTTGGGGGGGGGTGGTTGTGGCTGTGGGATATTGACGCTTGGTCAGGGTCAATACTTGTCCTTGTAGTACTGTAATCTCATCTGAGAGAGATCCCTGTTTTTTTAGTGCATCTTGCAAGTCTCTTCTCAAGGAATTTATCTGCGCACTTTGCTTTCTCTGAGTTTGTATCAGTGTCTCCTTCATATTCTGGAGCTCTGTAATTTTTGTCGTCAAGGTTGCCGCTGCGTCTGTTTTCTCCTTGGTGTACTGACTCAAGGGGATGGAACAGGCTCTCTATCTCTCCAGTGCTTGCTCAAGTTTCTGGGCTTTCTCCCTCTCATTCCGAGTCACCTGGTATTGAAGCTCCACCTCCAACGATGCTCTGGTGACATGCAGCGTGGCCTTTAGCTCCTCATACTGCTCTGTGGGAATGTACTGGGTATCGACAGCTGCGGGAGTCCCCTATCTAGTATCTAGGAATGCACTGGGTATTCAGACGTTCCTGCAGCGCTTGTACCTCTTTAGTAACCTGCAGATTTTCCTCCTGCAGAGTTTGCTGCTTCTCCTCGGCATTCGGAGGTGTTTATGCAGACCTTGCAGTTGGTTCTGCAATCGGTGCTCTGCTTCAACCTTTTTGCCTTCCAGAAGTTTCTTTATTTTTTCCAACTCGTGGAGCTTTTCATTCTTTCCATTGACGTGGTCTGTCAACTCAGAATGTTCTTTTTTTAGTCTTAAATTTTCACTTTTTTCAGTCTTTCTAATATTCAGGGCCTCCTTGTAGTGCGCTTTCCATTTTCGCACCTCTGCTTGGAGACTGACTGTCTCCTGACGTGAGATTTACGTCTCTAGGTTGAGGGTCTGAAGCTCCTTCTGAGAGACTTTGACATCTATATTAGGATTGACAATAGTTTTTTTTTAGAATTGTCCAGCTCCTCAGCGAGACTGTGAAGTTCCTTTTTGGAGACTTCTAGTTTTGTGCGGCAGCTGCCGATCTCGTGGTGTGAGGCATCCAGTGCTGTGCGGAGTGTATGAACCTCCTTCTGGGATATGTCCACCTCTGTCCGGACACTGTTGACCTCTTGTTGTGAGGCATTCAGTTTTAGGCAAAGACTAGACAGGAAAGGGAGATTCTTCCTGAGCTCAATGTGAGCTGAGCTGACCCAGAAAGCAGAAAGAGCAGAATTCCTTAGTCTCACAATTGGGGTGCTGTTTCAGCTGTTGGAGGTTAGTGGCTCCTCTTTCCCAGGTTTTAAGCCTGCCCCTCCCCACTTCCCAAGATAGTGGGTCCTTTCATTCTACTGGATATAGATCCAATGTGGTCTTTCTCCCTCCTAATAGAGGTAAATGAGAATTTTAATCCTAATTCAGGTATTTTAGTATTTTATCTGGTAGTGTTAGGACTTGCGAACGGGTGTCTGCCTTGTCGTGGCTCGCAAGCTTACAACGCTTTGGCCAAAGGGTTAAACTAATTTACCCTTTTTCAAGAGAATATATAAATATTTTACTGTGTATTTTTGTCATGTTGGATGTAGCATTGGGCTTCTCTGTCGTCTGTTGAACCTGGTTGTCCCTAACATAATGCCGAAGGACCAGTTGGTATAATGCTGCTTCCTTCGGAAGATCAGAGGGCCAGTCTACAGAAAAACCTCGGGAGCCTTAACTGAATTTCTGTGAGTTATTATTTTTACCTGTTTTAGATGTGGACACATCCTTGAGTTCTTGTGAATAATTTTTTGAAGCTTTGGAGCTCACCTTACTCCATATTGGTCTCTGTTCCTTGGGCGAAACGTGTCTTGTAGGTGCGTTGGTTGTATCCGTTTGTATGTCTAGGTCCCATTTTCTTTTAGCAGAGCATCACCTTCAGCCAGAGCTTTAACCGATAGTTGTGATCTTTTGTATAAGATAATCAGTCTGAATGGAAATCCCCATTTATTTTTGATCTCATGTTTCTTAATAGTTCTGTAACTTTAAGTAGATCCCTACGTCTGGTTAACGTTTTTGGGGATATATTAGCGTAGATCTGAATGCGTGCACCATCAAATTCGATGGATGGGTGATTCCTCGTGGCTGCTATTATGATTTAATTTTGACTGGAAGTAATGTAGCCTGGTAATTATATCCCTTGGACTGTCTGGTATCATGGATCTCACCCTTAGGGCTCTACATGCCCTATCAAGTTAAAAGCAGGATTTATGCAGGTTCGAAGCCAATGACCGAAATAGTCTTAGGCGGTATGAATCTATATTAAATACGCAATTTTACACTGTATGATGTATTTGGACCTTAAAATCTTCAACTCTAAAAGTCTTTAAGTTAAATAATCATTAAAAGTACTGATGTTGTAAAAGTCATATATCCAGATTTTTGTAGTATTTAAATTGTTTAGATCTAACAGGCACCACTCCAGCTCCATCTGCATATTTTGCTTGTGCTGCACCATCTTGATAGTCCTTATCTCTTTGTGGCGTAGGCTTGAGCCCAAGCCTCTTCTCGGGGAACGCAGCGTCCACTGTGTCCCTAACTGACAATATCACTAAGGGGCAAGATCCCTAACCTAGGGCCTGTCCCTGCAGCACCACAAGCTATAAGGGGGCTCAGGACATAACTGGGGCCTAGGGGGGCTGCTAGCCTAATGCAGTGGGTCACAGACCCCTGCACTCACCTCCTTCCCCTAGCTCTTCCTGGTCCTGACTGCCGTGTCCTCCGCGCACAAAATGTATCAAAACCCTGAGAGCAGGGAGATACTCCAGCCCTATTGGCTCCCTAGCATCAGATGGGGTCCCCTAAGGCTTTTGGGACTTGTAGTCTCTGCTTAGAGCCTTCTTCTCATTGGTGGTGTTCCGCACGCTATCACTGCGCATGCGCAACTGGTCCGGCTGCCGGAGCTCCATTGCGCATGCGCAAACTCGCGCAAGATGGTGGCGCCCTGCACGGGAGCCGCTGGGAACCTCCGGAGCACTGGAGTGCTACCTGCTCGGCCCCCACACTCCAGAAGTACAGGCAGGTCTGCCACTTGGCTCTGGCAGCACCCACCATCGCTCCCGGCACCAGAGGTAATGAAGGGGGGTCGTCACAGAGCAGAGGGGGACCTGGCTACATATACAAATAATTAAAATGTTCATGTTTTCATGTTATTATAATGAAGTGAACATTAAACTGCTGTGGCTCATCTTATCGCCATTTTTTCCCTTGCTTTTTCCTGGAATGCGACGCACTTCACCTGGAGCATGCCACATTCATTTTGCATTCTCAGCCACGGATCATGCACTGGTCATGCGCGGTTGACGCGTGGTTGATGCGTTTATTGAGAATGGTTCAGATTTAATAGGTTGCAATTCTTCGCGTGTCCACCAGATGGCAGATATTCATGAATTGTAATGCGCATGCGCTTCAGTAATGTGTCGACTTGCAGGTGTTTCGTTTAAAAAAGATACCACAGTGTGCTATTGTAACTTGGCCTTGAGACTGAAGGATGAAGTTGCAAAAATGTATCAATTTAGGCTTTTCATATTAAAGAAAGACAAAAAGACAGTTTTGGTTACAGTATTCTCCAGAGACCCGCCGCCCGCCATGAGTGTTCAAGTGCAGCCCGTTTTCCAAAAACCCGACAGAAGTTACGCGTATTTGATATGGGCTGCGATTAATGCAACAGATGATAAGATGCCAACAGTTGTTTAAATTTATCAGTATTTTATCGAAAGCTATGACTTTTACAAATTTTTGCCAGCTCCTCATACGTGGAAGCGTGCAATAAGGAACAGGTTATGTAGCAATCCCTTTTTTTATCGTATTGAGCCACAATTTGTTGGAGGGTATTGGTGTGTCACCGGCTTTTTCCTGTATCTATGATCATGCAGATGGCAAAAGGCTAAGGGTCGTGTTAAAATCAACTAAGAAACGACAGTCGCTGCCAAGCAATGCACCAGCACCGACTTCCAATAACGGTCCCACCGTCAGTGACAACTCTTGCTGTCTATGCAGCAAGCCTGAGCAGGATTTTGCGTGCAGTTTCGATCAAGCTTGCATGTACCTAAGCAATTTCCAGCCTCATCAGCTCACTACAGGTGGACTAGTCCCGCTGCAAACTATCGACGTGGATGATCAAGAACGCTGAACTGGCAGTGGCCCAGCGCCGGCACCAGCTGAATGGGAAATTCTATGGTGAGTATTGTTGCCGTATTATTTTCTGTGTTTTTTTTTTGTTACAATACAGTATCAATATCGGTGCGATTCAAAAGTCAAGCGATTCTCCTGTAAGCAATATCATTGGCTGAGCGGCTTCTACAGTACTGTACTGCAGATACAGTACTGAACAATTGGTGGAAAGCTAGGAGCATGCGCATTAGAACCTTCTTGAAACGCATATGCGTGTCATTACATCGACGGTAGGCGCATGCGCATGTGAACAGGAGACGCCCCCCGAGATAATTATTGGTGGGACTGGCTGGGAACTTCTTTAGGGGGATGACCATTACAGTAAATTTTTTCTTTTTGTTTTTCCTCAGAAAAGAAAACAGCTAATGGAGGGATTTCGATGGATAATATCGCTTTGTGTAACAATGCCTGCACATTGCTGAATCGGATTTAAAAACCCACATACCGAAGTCTACAGTTTAGTGACACGTACAGTATACAATACTTTTTTATATACAGTGTACTGTGTAATAAACCCGAAAAAATAAAAACTATGCATTTATTCTACATGTATTACAGTACTGTACATACAGTATGTGTCTTCTATACAATGCCAGTACATACAGTAAAGTACATTACTGTATGTGTCTTCTATTTTTTTTTTTTAATACTCTTGTACTGAGTATGCCTACAGTATACAGTACAGTATGCCTGGACAGTAGTGTACATTCTAGAAATACTGTATTTTGTTACAGAAGCAATGGAGCCAATGGAACAATGTAAAACAAATCAACATGTTCTTTTATTGGTGGAGTAAGTACAAAAACATTTATTTACAAATACTGTACAATGTAGAAACATTTTAAGTGAACAGCAATTCAAAACATCAACAGGTGTATGGTTTACTGCTACAGTAGTGAAAACATTTATGTATAGAAAGTAAAAACATTTACAGTCAGTCAGTATGGTTTACAGTCACATGTTTTAAAAACAAATTATTTTTTCATAAAATAAACAAAACGCAACTTCTCCTTTATTAAAGAACGGCAAGTCAAAACATATACAGTGGGATGTGTGCAAAACAGTCTGCACCAGTACAGTCCTCGAGGGCAGCAAACAGGCCCGGTTTTCAGGACAACCTTGAAAACCATGCCTGTTTGCTGCCCTCGGGGGCTGGAATTGTGCAGATCCTGTGTGTGTGTACAGCAAGTTAAAACAGTAAGTTAAATACAGTACAGCAGGTCAAAACATCTCCTTTATTTAAGTTCAGCAGGTCAAAACATGTACAGCAAAGTTCAGCACAACAGTATGGTCTTACAGTTCCCGTGATTAAACCAGAAAATCCACCACATTGTCCGTCCATGGCCGATTCCTTGCATGGCGCAAAACGCTATTAATGCAGTCTCGAACGCCTTTCATTACAGGATCTGTAATTGGATAAAAGCGCCGCATTTCCTCCAGAATGGTCTTTCTTAAATTTGCAGGAAGCGCTTTTTTTACGCGATTTCCTTCGTAGTTCACTCTGAAGGCCCAGTTGCAGTACAACGAGTAGGGAACATGGTGCTTAAAAAGTAACAAGGCATACTTGTGGGGTGCACCAGCACTCATCACCCTATACTTCTCCCTGAGCGCCGGTGGCAGATCGCACAGGGTGATGTCGGGCACCGTATCGATGCGAGCGAATATAGATCTTCTGGGAGTGGGTGTACTTGAGGCGACGGGCGATGGTAGGTTGTATGGGAGGAAGCTTTCCTCCGGTCTTGGTCGGCATGTTGTCTACTGGCGTGGTCTTGACGGGGTTGTCATGTCCTCCTCAACGGCATACATGTACTGGTACACTACATCTTCTGGTGAAGGGGGTGCGCTTGGTGATGGAAGGGAGTCGATGCTCCCATTCATCACATCCATGTCACCCCCCTGTTCCGGCGTCGGGGAAACAGGGGCATTAACACCGAACAAATTATGTATACCCGCTATGTCAGCCTCTATCTTCTCCATCCATCCATCCATCCGTTGATCCATATGTTGCATCCGTTGATCCATATCTAGCATCCGTTGATCCATATGTATAATCCGTTGATCCATATGTAGCATCCGTTGCTCCACATTTAGCATGGTCTCCAGAAGCAAATCTATCTTTGCTAGCACAATAGAGTTCCCGGGGAGATCCACAGTTATCCCATTCAGCATCCAGTCTAACGAGCTGCTTCTTGTGCATGGCGTGTGGACTTCTGGGTGGATGGGTGCAACGGAGTATGAGATGGGGGTTCCATGGAGAGAAGCGGCAGCGTTGTCGAAGAAGGGTGGAGGAGGTGACCTGTGGATATCTGGTAGAGGAGAAGCAGCAGTGTCGTCAAAGAGGGATGGAGAAAGTGACCTTTGGACTTCCAGGCGAGAAGCAGAGTTGTCTAAGAGCAACGGAGAAAGTGACCCGTGGATTTCAGAGGCACCAGCGGCAGCGTCGTTGGATAGAACTGGAGAAGATGGCCTGTGGGTTTCCGGGAGGTCGGCGGCAGAGTCGTCGAAGCGTATGTAAAGAAGTGGTCTGTGTATTCGATGGGTTGGCTGCCATTCGTTTTGCGTCGAGAGTACATCACGTATATCTTCTTGACATAATAAGGCTGACGTCTATGAAAACCCTTAGCCTTTGGGGTCAGCAGAAGGTTTTCTTTATTGGCCTTAGCCTGTCGCTTTTGCCTTGGCGTGGAAATGGCAATCGCCTTTCGCTTTTTCTGCTTGACAGGCACGGCAGAGGCGGCGAGTGGGTTCCTGCGTCCGTAGAATCGGGGTTGCTCCATTGAAGCAGGTGGCACAATGCAGTATCTGGACAAGGGCAAGTTCTGATTAGAGCTTGTCTAGCCCGCATGGGTGGCTACAGCTATTGACCGGGGGGTGCGGCCCCCCCCCAGCTAGGCTGTTGTTCGCGTGCGCGATCGGAAAAGGCAGTTGGGGCGGTTAGTTTTTTAAATAGAGCCAAGGAACTGTCACTTGTTCCTTGGCGTTCAACTGTTTCCCACCCACCCATCCCTTTTGACTTAAGTTTAAAAAAAAAAAATTTGTTTCCGTGTTAACATTTCTTTATTTTGCAGATAAATAAGAGTATATATTCGAGACAAGGAAGAAAAGATTATGATGGAGGGGTCAGTGAACCAATTGCTTTGTCACGGCGGAAGTTGGGGGGGGAAGGTGCTTGTCCCCCAGAAGTGGCTCGGGGCTGGTTATCGAGGGGTTTGAAGCGAGGGGGCAGGTCACTTCTGGGTGCCCCCTTTGCGTTGCACAGCTCTGAGCATTCTGGTGCGGACAGGTGGTACGCTATCCCCATTTGTGTTAATAAATAAGCCGCGGCATTTTACCGCCATACTGTATATGTGTCCTCTTGTTATTTGTATGTCTTTATGTAGAGGGTTCATAGGAGAGGGGGGGGAATCTCGCGCCTCCTTGGTCAACAGATCATCGAATGGTGGGCTATGCAAAGTGTGTAACCTTTTATGCATGGCGGCGAAGTACATGTGTTAAAAGTGGGCGTACACTAATGTGAGTCATTACCGTATAAATACACCATCCATTTTGTGTATTCACTGCACATTGAATACCCATCGACTAAACATCGAATATACATTTTTGTGTTTGTATTTCTTTCTACTCGCAGCAATGGCTGTTAAAAAGATTTCCAAGGATCTCAGCATGCGAATTAAAGAGATGTACACGAGCGGACACCGAATTGCTGCTATCCAACGCTGGTTAGCTACTTCTGGCCTCATTGTGCTAGCAACCACCGCGAGCTATCATGCAAACGGAAAAAACAGAGAACGCAAAAGGGCACCAAGGGTAACTAACGCGTAAGTATATTTATAAAACTTAAAAAAATATATATCAAAAAATGTACTGTACATCTACAGTACTGTATCTAATATTTTTGTTATTTCTGTTGATTTATATTACAACAGTATATATATTTTGTATATTTATATTTATATTACAACAGTATATATATTTTGTATATTTAGATTACAACAGTATATATTATTTATATTTAGATTACAACAGTATATATATTTTGTATACTGCACCGACACACTTTATTCGAGCAAATACCCAGTATGTACCTGGCAGATACCTGGAATGCGCCGCTCCTCACCTCTGACAAGCCCCGTTGCATTTGCCTTCCCAGCCTGGGTTCATGCCTGGCTGACGGGCGGCTGATCTGTTAAATGATAATGATTAGGATTTAATAGGCTGCAATGCTCCGCGTGTCTACCAGATGGCATAAATTCATGAATTGTAATGCAGTATATATATATATATACTGTGCAGTATTGCAGCCAGCGGGAATAAAATGCTTCAATCCCTGCCTGGAAAATAACTCAATGCACTCGGGCAGAAAACAGTCACAAACCTCAATACACCCGGGTATACCTGAATTCGTGGGACTAGCCGAGCTCGAATAAAGTGTGTCGCCAGTGTATTTATATTTATATTACAACAGTATATATATTTTGTATATTTATATTTATATTACAACAGTATATATATTTTGTATACAGTGGCATCCGCCTTTAGTCTAAATCGGCTAGATCCGCGATTTTCAGATTATCCCAGTTATGTGTGGTTTTGTGTTATTTTCGCCCGGAGTAAACTGCGTTATTTTCGCGCTCGTGATATTAGCATTTTATTCTCGCTGTCTGCAATACTGCAATGCCGTGTAAAAACTCAAGGGGGCGTTTGCGAGCTGTTGTCTTGGAAGCCTAATACCTTCGCGGTTTAACCTACGTCAGTACACAGTCTGTGTGTGCGCGCGCAGTAATTGTAAATTTGCATATTTAAATTTGCATATACAAATATTTATATTGTAAATTTGCATATTTGCATGCATTTGCAGTGCTGTGCTGCTGTACGGTATGTCTCATTTGAAAATTGTTGAAACGCATAGGCGTGTACAGCACTGTAACAGTGTCACATTTCGACATATACAGCGCTCTCCCCTCACTCGGGATAATTAACTGCACTGCAGGGTATTTCAACTTATCTTCTGTGCAATGCAGTACTGTACATCTCTCCCACACCCTTCCTTTGAACGTGTGTCTGGTTTCAATCACATTCCTGCTTGACAGCAGGAATTTACTACGCATGCGTCTGTAACTTCGCCCACCACTGTTTATTGTAATTTTTTTATCTTCTCCACAATCCTGCAAAAACCATCTTACTGTATTACGATATTCAATCTGTGCTGTACAATAGCTTTTGTCTGCGACCCTGTGCGTTTGACTGCACATGGTTGATTTGTGTGCTTTTTACGTACTGTATTTGGGGGTGTTTTATTATGATGAACTGCCTTTTGAAATTAAAGTTTGCCTTTAGCTTTGAACTTCATGCGTCTGTCTTTAATTTTTGGAATCTTGCCATTGTGTTTTGAATCTGTCCATAGACGAGCTTGAAAGCCTAACTGCACCTGCGTGTAATCTTTGTTCAGATGGAAGCTTAGATGCTTACTGCGCATGAGTCACCCAATCCCCCCTCTCCACAGAGTCATTCGACAGACACCTGCACAGAGTCATTCATTTTCTGAAGTTAGTCATTGTGTTTTTAATCCCTCCCTAGCCGAGCGTCAATCGCCTCACTGCGCCTACGTGTACTCTAAGCCTCTTTGAG
Source organism: Ascaphus truei (assembly GCF_040206685.1). Lineage (NCBI taxonomy): Eukaryota > Metazoa > Chordata > Amphibia > Anura > Ascaphidae > Ascaphus > Ascaphus truei. The sequence continues at coordinate 137,111,836 of NC_134486.1, read as the reverse complement.
ATGGGAGCTAGCTGCTTACTGTGCATGAGTCACCCAAACTCACCCCCCTCTCCACAGAGTCGTTAATTTTCTGAATCTTGCCATTGTGTTCTTAATACGTCCATAGCCGAGCTGCAAAGCCTCACTGCGCCTGCGTGTGATCCTTTTTCAGATGGGAGCTATTTAGCTGCTTAGCTGCTTACTGCGCATGAGTCACCCAACCCCCCCTCTCCACAGAGTCGTTAGTTTTCTGAATCTTGCCATTGTGTTCTTAATCCGTCCATAGCCAAGCTACAGTACAAAGCCTCACTGCGCCTGCGTGTAATTCTCTTTGAGACGGGAGCTTTGAGGCTTTGTTTACGGCAACGTTTTGGAAAATCCCTTCTCGAATTTGATTTGCACAGAGCATCACCTTGATATTATAATAATAATAATAGCATGTTTTTGCATAGCGCTGTTAGTTACAGTATACGTAGTGCTTTGCAGAGACATTTTGCAGGCACAGGTCCCTCCCTGTCCCGTGGAGCTCACAATCTACTGTATGTTTTTGGTGCTTGAGGCATGGGGAGATAAAGTGACTTGCTTTTTATGTACTGTATTTGGGGGTGGTATTTGGGGGTTTATTGATCAAATTATTATGATGAACTGCCTTTTGAAATTACTGTACTCTACTCTACAGTATGTAATTTCTTTGAACTGCAGCTCAACTAATCCTTCATCCCTAATGTGGATGCAAGATGTCATACATTGGTCGGACCATTAGGCCAGTGAGAGTAAGGGTTCAAGAACACATCAGACATATTTTAAAGAAGGGCTTGTTACATCCAGTGTCGCGACACTTTTCAATGTGTAGTCTGGGGGATATTTCCAAATGTTCTTTTTCAGCTTTAGAACATGTTGGTATCCACCCTTTAGGGGGAGATAGAATTAACAAACTTAATACAAGGGAAATGTATTGGATCCATGCAATGAATACACTGCATCCCTCGGGGATTAATGTAGAGTGGGATCTTAAGCACTTTTTAGTTTGATATATCGTTTATTTATATTAGATGTCCTTTTCATATATGATTTTCTTTGGAAGTTCTTTTAATAGATTTATTATGAGTATTTGTTGGTGTTAATATTAGATTAATATTTATATATTATATAATAGTATATTTTTTTAATTGTTATTTTGTATATAGTGGTATACATAATTATGTATTTTTAGGTCATTATTATTATATTGAGTGATTAATATTTAAATTTACTATGTATATAGATTTATTAACTGTGTGATTAGATATTAGTATTATTTTCCATATATGATCCTACACATTTTATATAGATTCCATAGTGTAGTTTAGTAGTGATGCTTTTTTCGTATACACCTATTGTATGTATTTAATTATGATATGATTTATTTGCTATTATATATATGATATATGTTGCTGTTTCTGCTACATTGCTACTGGTAACTGTTTAATACATGGTTTCTTTTTGTATTTAGACGGCAGTATTGAGAATTGTTTTTAATCTTTTGTGTCTTTCTATTTATGTGTACTGCATGAGATTGGCCCAAGTGATGTCTTGTTAGTGAGGAATAGTGAGGGGGATAATTAGGGGCAATCCTATTTAGAGTCTGATTGCTCTATTATCCATCTGGTGTGTTAAACATCTTATTCAATTTGATTCACCCAATAGCAATTTTAGTCTCCCTATATAAGCGTCACTGGGGTCAGTGCCAGTTACTCTTTTGACAAAGTCCCCAGCGGGACGAAACGCGTCAAGAGGTTTTTTGTAGCAGTATACCTCTTCTGTGTATGCACTCATTAAATACAACCTTTAAGATTTAAAGCGTGTGGACTTCCGATTCATATCCAGACGGCAGCAGTGCACCGCCTGACTACCTCTTCTATTTAGCTCGTTAGACCGGATGCTGAATGGGATAACTGTGGATCTCCCCGGGAATTCTATTGTGCTAGCAAACATAGATCTGCTTCTGGAGACAATGCTAAATGTGGAGCAACGGATGCTACAAATGGATCAACGGATGATACATATGGATCAACGGATGGATCGACGGATGGAGAAGATAGAGGCTGACATAGCGGGCATACATTATTTGCTTGGTGTTAATGCCACTGTTTCCCTGACGCTGGAGCAGGGGGGTGACATGTATGTGATGAATGGGACCTTCGACCCCCTTCCATCACCAAGCGCATCCCCTCCACCAGAAGATGTAGTGTACATGTATGCCGTTGAGGAGGACATGACAACCCCATCAAGACAACGCCAGGAGACAACACGGCGACAACACGGCGACAAAGACTGGAGGAAAACTTCCTCCCAGACAACCTACCATCGCCCATCGCCTCAAGTACACCCGCTCCCAAAAGACCTACATTCGCTCGCATCGATACGGTGCCCGACATCACCCTGTGCGATCTGCCACTGGCACTCAGGGAGAAGTATAGGGTGAAGAGTGCTGGTGCACCCCACAAGTATGCCTTGTTACTTTTTAAGCACCATGTTCCCTACTCGTTGTACTGCGACTGGGCCTTCAAAGTGAACTACGAAGGAAATAGCGTTAAAAAGGCGCTTCCTGTCAGTTTAAGAAAGAACATTCAGGATGAAATGCGGCGCTTTTATCCAATTACAGATCCTGTAATATAAGGCGTTCAAGACTGCATTAATGGCGTTTTGCACCATGCAAGGAATCGCGATGGACTTTCTGTAAGACCATACTGTTGTGCTGAACTGTATTGTACTGTACATGATTTGACCTGCTCTACTTAAATAAAGGAGATGTTGTTGTGTGTTTTTTTACTTGTATTTATACAGAAATGTTTTAACTTGCTGTCCACACACACAGGACATGCACAATTCCAGTCCCTGGGGACCACAAACAGGCACGGTTTACAAGGTTGTCCTGAAAACCTGCCCTGTTTTCTGCCCTCGTGGACTGTAGTGGTACAGGTCTGATTGACAGTTTTGCGCACCATTCCACTGTAATGTATATGTTTCTTTAATAAAGGAGATGTTTCGTTTGTATACTGCATTTTATGAATAAAAATTTTTTTGTAATCAAAGTTAAGACGATACTGTTGTGCTGAACTGTATTGTACTCTACATGTTTTGACCTGCTGTTCTTAAATAAAGGAGATGTTGTTGTGTGTTTTTTTACTTGTATTTATACAGAAATGTTTTAACTTGCTGTCCACACACACAGGACATGCACAATTCCAGTCCCTGGCGGCCGCAAACAGGCACGGTTTTCAAGGTTGTCCTGAAAACCTGCCCTGTTTGCTGCCCTCGAGGACTGTACTGGTGCAGACTGTTTTGCACACCATCCCACTGTACTGTACAGTATATGTTTTGACTTGTCGTTCTTTAATAAAGGAGATGTTGCGTTTTGCTAATTTTATGAATAAAGAATTTGTTTTTAAAACATGTGACTGTAAACCATACTGACTGACATAAATGTTTTCACACATGTAGCAGTAAACCATACACCTGTTGATGTTTTGAATTGCTGTGCACTTAAAATGTTTCTACATTGTACAGTATTTGTAAATAAATGTTTTTGTACTTACTCCACCAATAAAAGAACATGTTGATTTGTCTTAAATTGTTCCATTTGCTCCTTTGCTACTGTAACAAAATACAGTGTTTCTAGAATGTCGAGGCATACTACACTGTATACTGTAGGCATGCTCAGTATAAGAGTATTAAAAAAAATAGAAGACACAAACTGTACTGTACTATATGTACTGGCACTGTATACTGTAGAAGACACATAATGTATGTGATACATGTAGAATAAATGCATAGTTTTTATTTTTTCGGGTTTATTACACAGTATACTATACTGTATATAAAAATGTATTGTACAGTATACTGTACAGCCGGAAAACATCAACATACTGTTTCAGGTACAGTATTCTATCCTAATCAATAACAATGGCAATTAAACTCTAGACTCCGGTACGTGGGTTTTTAAATCCGATTCAGCAATGTGCAGGCATTGTTACACAAAGCGATATTATCCATCGAAATACCTCCATTAGCCGTTTTCTTTTCTTAGGAAAAACAAAAAGAAAAGTTTTACTGTAGTGGTCAGCCCCCTAAAGAAGTTCCCAGCCAGTCCCACCAATAATTATCTCGGGGGGTGTCTCCTGTTCACATGCGCATGCGCCTACCGTCGATGCGATGACACGCATATGCGTTTCAAGAAGGCTCCAATGCGCATGCGCCTAGCGTTCCACCAATTGTTCAGTATCTGCAGTATTGTAGAAGCCGCTCAGCCAATGATATTGCTTACAGGAGAATCGCTTGACTTTTGAATCGCACCGATATTGATACTGTATTGTCAAAATAAAAAAAACACAGAAAATAATATGGCAACAATACACGCCATAGAATTTCCCATTCAGCTGGCGCCGGTCCACTGCCAGTCCAGCGTTCTTGATCATCCACGCCGATAGTTTGCAGCGGGACTAGTCCACCTGTCGTGAGCTGATGAGGCTGGAAATTGCTTAGGTACATGCAAGCTTGATCGAAACTGCACGTGAAATTCGGCTCAGGCTCAGGGTTGTCACTGACAGCGGGACCGTCATTGGAAGCCGGTGCTGGTGCATTGCTTGGCAGCGACTGTCGTTTCTTAGTTGGTTTTAACACGACCCTTCACCTTTTGCCGTCATCATGATCATAGATACAGGAAAAAGCCGGTGATACACACCAATACCCTCCAACAAATTGTGGCTAAATACAATAAAAACAGGGATCGCTACATAACCTTTACCTTATTGCACGCTTCCACGTATGAGGAGTTGGCTAAAATTTGTAAAAGTCTTAGTTTTCGATAAAATACTGCTAAATTTGAACAACTGTTGCCATCTTATCTTCTGTTGCAATAATCGCGGCCCATATCAAATATGCGTAACATACAAATATGCGTAAGTTCCCCAGACCCCCGTGGGAACCACCCGAGGCCCCACAGACACCTGTGGGTCTGACCCGGGGCTCCAGACATCCTTGGGCCTACCGTGGGGACCCAATTGTGGCCCACGGTGACCCAAGGAGACCAGCTGGGGGCCATGGTGCTGGCGGGATCCACCAGCAGGCCTACAGAACCTGTTTAAAAAGGGCTGCTGGTACCCTGTAGGTCTGTCCAGGTGCCCCGCCAGCCCTCCGGGGACTCGCGTGGGGCTGTGTTATGAACTCTGTTTGTAAAATAATAAATCATGTATTTATGGGGGGGCACAGGGGGTGGGTAATGTATTTAATAAATAGAATGATGTTAATTGTCGGTCACTGTTGTTTTTATTGTGGGTACTGGGGGTGGGGGGGGTGGTGTTTCCCCAATGGTATGTGGGTAGGCCTCCCTTGTGGGTACTGGGTGAGGGTGGTTAGGTGGGTGAGGTTGGGTTAACCCCTTAATGACTGTAGCGGTTAATAGCCGCTATGGTGATTAAGGGGTTAGGGGACATTACTTTGGATGTTTTAATTTTTGTGTCTGTTTTGCAGAAGCGGAGGGGCCATGGCCAGGATGGGGGGGGTAACGGTATGTGGGTAGGGGGTGAGGGTGGTTAGACCTCACAGTATGCACATCGAGTCCCCCTCCTCCCCACATTTACATACACTGCACTCACAGAAATACAGGCAGGGAGATTTAACAGAAAAATTAGGGGGAGGGGGCTTTATACAGATCACAGTCAAGGAGGTGGGGTTATAACCAACTCCCCCTCCCCACATTTACATAAACTGCACTCACAGCAACACAGGCAGAGTGATTTAACAGAAACATTAGGGGCGAGGGGGCTTTAAACAGATTACACTGAAGGCAGAGAGATTTAACAGAAACATTAGGGGGGAGGGGGCTTTACACAGATTACACTCAAGGTAGGGAGATACAGGGGATGTACTGTACTGTATGTTGTTTATTGCAATGCTTCAATGTGTGTATAATGTATAATGTTTTTTACAATTAGATAGGTGTAATCCTTGGAATTGTAAGGGTTAGCTTTGGTTTTAAATTGTGTTAACTGGTTGGTACTTACAGTATATATTGATTTTTGTTTACCTGATTGGTTAAAATAGTTGACTTGTTTGGAGTTATCTGTATTTTGCTTGCAATGATATTGTTCACATTCATTTGCAGAATGTATATGGTGCATAGATTTTATGCATCATAAATACAATGTAAATGCAATGTATGGATTGGAATGTGAGGTTTTTCTTTGTCATTTGATGATTTAGATTGTAAGATCAGTTAGGATTATTAAAGGAAATTCATTGTAATGTAGTGTGTCTGTATGGAGAAGTGTTATTTGTAGTACAGTATGATTTTGATAACCCTTAAACATTTATTTGTATATTGGTTCATCATGTGTGTGTATATACTGTGTGTATATATATATATATATATATATATATATATATATATATATATATATATATATATATATATATATATATATGGATTGTTATTATATATATACTGTATATATATAATAAATGTATATATATATATATAAATATATATATATATATATATATATATATATATATATATATATATATATATACATATATATTTAATCATCTTCATGTATTTATTTATTTATTTAGATTTATTTATTAATTGTGGGGCTGCTGTGCGTGAATTTTTTTTATTGTGGGTAGCGGGGGTGGGTGAAGGGGGTGTTTGGCCCTTGGTGTGAGTTTAGGACTTGCGGGGGGGGTTGCGGGTATACTTAACCCCTTCACGACCGTAGCAGTTAATACCACTACGGTCGTGAAGGGGTAAAGTACACCCGCTACCCCCCGCAAGCACTAAACAACCACCATTGGGGCTAATACCCCCTTCACCCACCCCCACTACCCACAATAAAAAAAATTCACACACAGCATCAGCACAATTAATAAATAAATCTAAATAAATAAATAAATAAATGAATATAAATAAATACATTTAAATTACATTTTTATTCATAGTGTAGATGTGCAGAGGGTCTCCGGAGCTGAACCGCTTTGGTTTTAGGTCTGGGGACCCACTGCTCCCCGAGATACAGGCCCCTTTAGGAGGTGCCGGTATCCCTCTGCTTGGTTTACAAGCCGCGATCACGTGATCGGGACCTTTAAATGCAGAGGTATACCAGCACCTCATAAAGGGGTCTGTATCTCGGGGAGCAGGGCGTCCACGGACCTGAAACCAACGCGGTTCAGCTCCGGAGACCCCATGCACATCTACACTATGAATAAAAATGTATTTTAAATGTATTTATTTATATTCATTTATTTATTTATTTAGATTTATTTATTTATTTTTTGTGCTGCTGCTGTGTGTGAATTTTTTTTATTGTGGGTAGTGGGTAGTGGGTGTGGGTGTAGGTGTGGTTATTTACACAGGATCCCCCTCCCCACATTTACATACAGTACACTGCACTCAGAAACACAGGCAGGGAGATTTAACCGACACAATAGGGGGAGGGGGGCTTACACAGATTAGTCAAAGCAGGGTAGCTTAGCAGACACAATAGGGGGAGGGGGTTTTACATAGATTAGTCAAGGCAGGGAAGTTTAACACACACAATAGGGGGAGGGGGTTTTACACAGGTTACAGTCAAGGCAGGGAGGTTTAACACACACATTAAAAATATGTATTTAATGTATTTATTGTTTATTCTGCCTTAACCCTTCATTGCCTTAGCGGCTATCAGCTATGGTAATGAAACAGCATTCCTGTATTTTTAATAATATTGTGTAGGAGCAGGGGGTCCCCTGAGCATTAATTTTTGGCTCAGGGAATCCCCTGCTCACTGTACAATATTATTAAAAATACAGAAATGCTGCTTCATTACCATAGCACATAGCCGCAAAGGTAAAGAACGATACTTTATTGATGTGTTTGTTTTATTTATACTGTAGATGTGCAGAGGGTCTCCGGAGCTGAACCGCTGTGGTTTTAGGTCTGGGGTCCCCCTGGTTCCCGAGATACAGGCCCCTTTAGGGGGTGCCGGTATCCCTCTGCTTGGTTTACAGGCTAAGGTCACGTGATCGGGACCTTTAAATGCAGAGGGATACCGGCACCTCATAAAGGGGGCTGTATCTCGGGGAGCAGGGGGTCCCCGGACCTGAAACCAACGCGGTTCAGCTCCGGAGACCCCCTGCACATCTACACTATGAATAATAATGTATTTTAAATGTATTTATTTATATTAATTTAATTATTTATTTATTTAGATTTATTTATTTATTTTTTGTGCTGCTGCTGCTGTGTGTGAGTTTTTTTTATTGTGGGTAGCGGAGGTGGGTGAAGGGGGTATTAGCCCCAATGGTGGTTGTTTAGGGCTTGCGGGGGGGGTAGCAGTAGGGGTTAACCCTTTCATGACCATAGCGGTATTAACTGCTACGGCCGTGAGGGGGTTAAGTGCACCTGCAACCCCCCGCAAGTCCTAAACTCACACCAAGGGCCAAATACCCCCTTCACCCACCCCCGCTACCCACAATAAAGCGGGCACGGTGGGTTAACCCCTTCATTGCCTTAGCGGCTATCAGCTATGGTAATGAAGCAGCATTTCTGTATTTTAATAATATTGTGCAGGAACAGGGGGTCTCCTGAGCATTAATTTCTGGCTCAGGGAACCCCCTGCTCACTGTACAATGTTATTAAAATACAGAAATGCTGCTTCGTTACCATAGCACATAGCCGCTAAGGTAAGGAACGAGTGTTTATTTATACATGTGTTTTATTTATACTGTACATGTGCATAGGGTCTCCGGAGCAGAAACGTTTTTGTTTTAAGTCCGGGGACCCCCTGCTCCCCGAGATACAGGCCCCTTTAGGGGGTGCCGGTATCCCTCTGCTTTGTTTACATGTCGCGGTCACGTGATCGGGCCCTTAAATGCAGAGGGATACCGGCACCTCATAAAGGGGGCTGTATCTAGGGAAGCAGGGGGTCCCCCGACCTGAAACCAACGCGGTTCAGCTCCGGAGACCCCCTGCACATCTACACTATGAATAAAAATGTATTTTAAATCATTTTTAATGTACCGATGTTTGCGCAGAGAGAGCAGCGGTTCTCTCTCTGCTGCAAACACATCTCGCCCCCGCCGGCCTACAGTATCATTGATGTGCATATACAGTACTGTATGTGTACAGTACTGTATGTTAGGGGTTATAGGGGTTGTTGTTATACAGTATATATATATATATATATATATATATATATATATGTATATATATATATACTGCATTACAATTCATGAATTTATGCCATCTGGCGGACACGTGAAGCATTGCAGCCTAGTAAATCCTGAACCATTATTAATTAACACATCAACCGAGCGTCAGCCGGGCTTGCGCCTGGCTGGGAAGGCAAACAGTGAACAGTGTTGCATTTCAGGAACATGCCAGGTACAAGCCGGTGATTACTTCGAATAAAAGCTGCCGGAGCAGTAGCACTTCACAGTAGTAATACATGTGGTAATCAAATAAATAACAGATAATATAAATAACAGATCATAGGAATAAGTGATTTAGACATAAAAGTAACATTTCGGAAGAGGAGTCCCTGTCCCGAGGAGCTTACAGTCTAATTGGTAAGTAGGTAGAATGTACAGAGACAGTAGGAGGGAGTTCTGGTAAGTGCGTCTTCAGGGGGGCAAGCTTTATGTATCATGTGTTCAGAATATCCACAGTGCTATTCATATGCTTATTTAAGCAAGTGTGTTTTAAGGTGGGTCTTAAATGTGGATAGAGAGGGTGCTAGTCGGGTACTGAGGGGAAGGGCATTCCAGAGGTGTGGGGCAGTCAGTGAAAAAGGTTTAAGGCGGGGCGGGAGAGGACTTTAGATACAAAGGGGGTAGAAAGAAAACATCCTTGAGAAGAACGCAAGAGTCTTGATGGTGCATAATGAGAAATTAGGGATGAGATGTAAGGAGGGGCAGAAGAGTGTAATTCTGTAAAAGTGAGGAGAAGAATGGAGTGTGAGATGCGGGATTTGATCGGAAGCCAGGAGAGTAATTTCATGACGGGAGATGCTGATACAGATCTAGGAAAGAGTAGAGTGATTCTGGCAGCATGCATGTGTACCGTAAGTATGCAAATTTACAATTACTGCGCGCGCACACATAGACTTTGTTCTGATGTAGGTTGAACCGCGAAGGTATTAGACTTCCAAGAAAACAGCTCGCAAACCCCCCCTTGAGTTTTTACATGGCATTGCAATATTGCAGACAGCGAGAATAAAATGCTAATATCACGAGCGCGAAAATAACACAGTTCACTTCGGGCAAAAACGACAAAAAAACGCACCTAACCGGGATAATCTGAGAGCTGCGGATCTAGCCGACTTAAACTCAGGTCGGCCGCCAGTGTAGCTTCAAAAAGGAAAAAATGAATAGGGAATACCGACATTTCAACATAAATATTTGCACTACAAAATAGAAGCACATACATTTACTCTTCTCATAGTACAGATAAGAACACAATATTGCAAAATGATTAAAAACAGTTCAAAATATGGAGGCGTGGCCTGGATGCGAGCCAAGATGGCCGTGTCAAGCTAAAGCTCCTTGGCAGAAGAGTGACAATCCATAACCATATATGATATCTGTCACCTACCTTGAGTGCAATTATAGGGGGCTATTTATATCCTTTGATTATTTGTGTGTAATGATTTGTGCTTTCTCCCTTGCACCAGGTAGATTATTTCTTGTCATTTTGTATGTGTGTCTGGTGTAGCGACGTGCCCCTTTTGTATATCTACAATCCATAACCATCCAGATTTAAATTTGCGCAAGCTTTTAGCAAAAATCACAAATTCTGATCGCTAATTTGACAGGGAGCCTTTTGATCCAAAAAATGCCAAAGATCTAAAGGATCAGTCTCTAAACTATAGGGGAGCAGTGATGGAAGCCATGTAAAGAAAAAAATGACATACTGTAGTCCAATATTGCAAGAACAGTGTAAATTGAAATAAAAAGGAGCTACAAATCCCTACTCACAATTGTTGTCAGGAACATTGAGGCACACGATCCCCTCAGTTAACTAGTGCTGCAGAGCATATATTTCCACATTTGTAGTCAGTTGCTGCATCCGGATAGCAAAATAAGTGTAGGAGCTTTTATAAATTAACCCCTAGTTGGGAAGTGGTCTGGCAAGACTGTGAAGGGTTGTCCGGGGGAAGTCCTAAAACCCACCCAGACCCCATACATAAGTCCCGCTACTAAATAAATCAGTTCACCTGGGGAGGCTCCAACATTGCAAATGGTAATGAATTACTCACAGGTAACTTTGATTCATCCGGTCTTGTGTGCTCCAGGCTGCGTGAAAGTGCAGGAGAAATCACCACCATCGAAGAGGAGATTGAAACAGCGGGCACGACCGCGCAACAAAAATGGCAAAGGCTGGACTGTGCTATAAGGACGGCTTTATTTCAACATGGATTTAATTTTTTTTTTTTAAATCCTTGTTGAAATAAAGCCGTCCTTATAGCACAGTCCAGCCTATGTCATTTTTGTTGCGTGGTCATACCCGCTGTTTCACTCTCCTCTTCGGCGGTGGTGATTTCTCCTACTCACAATTGAGCAGAAATAATCAAGTAGAAATCCAAACAGTGGCAGTGATGACCCTTGAAGGTGTGATGCAGAAATTGTCAGATCTCAAAAGCAGAGAGACAAAGCCATAGTGCAGAGCAAATTAAAAACTTATTTATCAAACAAAAAACTCACAAATGAAGGTTTATACTTTGTAAGTGAACAAAAGGCATGGTAAGTAAACAAGTGTTGCTATATGGTGAGTCGCGATCTCACCGCTCCACCATACAAGCCTCCACCATCTATGCGATCCTCCAATGTAACTTCCGGTCACATGAATTTGCCTGTCGGGAATGTCAGGGGTTGCCTCTCACTCCAAATCTGGAGTCCTGAGGAAGCCTTCATTTGCGTACGGCAAACGCGTAGAGTGTGGCTTATGGCATGATTTGGAGAGAGACGCATGTCCTGAGGCATCCCCTGATGTTCCCAGTGGGCAAGATTACTGGAAGTGATGTCGGAGGATCACGGTCTATGCGGACATGACTGGAAGGCTTGACGGTGGAGCGGTGAGATTGTGACTCACCATATAACAACACCTGTTTACTTACCATGCCTTTTGTTCAAAATCAACTTAAAATATATCTGACGCATGTTCAGCGTTAAACAAGATGGCTGCCATATATTCTAAAATTTCATGAGCTCAGGGGAAATTAATATAACTCAAACTGACAAATGGATCTATCCAATGGGTCCACCTCACTAATAAGGATGGGGAACATAGCAAGAATCTGCCCATGACACCTGCCAAGAACAAAAAAGCCTCCGCCTCGCAAGAACTTAAAGAATACTTCAAGAGGCTAGAAAATACCAGCAATGAGAAGGAGCAGGGTGATTCCCAAAGTGCCGAAGTAGAATCTGAACCGCACACCCTGTCCTGCACACAAAACAGGGCATAAAATATCTATTTGATATCATCAAATGCCTTTTTCAAAGAGAACTGGAAGCCTCCTTTAGAGGAATACATCAAGACATTAATCAACTTGGAGAAAGAATGGAAACAATTGAGACAAAAGTAGATACATTTATAGAAGCCCAGAAACTGGCTGACCAAGAGAGAAAGATCCTCAGAAACCACATGGAAGAATTAACAGGTCAGGAAGATTTCTTTGGGAAAGAACAGCGCCAACACTGACGTCGGATGCATCCACCTCGAGGGTAAAGGGGTGCTTAGGATCAGGAAGAACAAGAACCGGGGCGGATACGAACAATTTTTTAAGAGATCAAAAGACTTGACTGCAGTAGAAGACCAAGATGAGGGATCTGCTCTTTTTTTTGGTAAGAGCCGTAAGGGGAGCTACTAAAGAAGAGAAATTCTGAATGAATCTGCGATAATAATTGAAAAACCCCAAGAAGCGCTGTACAGCCTTGAGCATGGTGGGTTGGGGCCAGTCCAGAACCGCTTTGACCTTGGCAGGATCCATCATAAGGCCAGTATCCGAAATGATGTATCCTAAGCAAACTGTAGAGGATTGAAGAAAGTGACACTTTTCAAGTTTAGCGAATAGATGGTTCTCTTGTAGACGAAGCAGTACTTGTTTGACATGTCCTACATGTTCCTGAACAGACTTAGAAAAGATCAGAATATCATCCAAGTAAACAATTGAGTTGAGAAGGTCCCTGAATATCTAATTGAAAAAATCTTGGAACACAGCTGGGGCATTACATAGGCCGAAAGGCATGACCAAGTACTCGTAGTGGCCGTCTCGGATATTGAATGCAATTTTCCACTTGTCACCTTCACTGATTGTGATAAGGTTATACGCACCCCGTAGATCCAATTTGGAAAAGATTTTAGCTCCTTTGAAGACGATCAAAAAGTTTGGATATGAGAGGAAGAGAATAGCGATTTTTGATAGTAATTTTGTTGAGACCTCGATAGTCAATGCAAGGTCGTAGGGTCCCATATTTTTTCTTTATGAAGAAAAACCTGGCTCCAGTGGGAAATGTGGACTTGCAGATGAACCCCCTCCGAAGATTCTCGCCAATATATTCCTTCATGGCTTTAGTCTCAGGCATAGACAAACGATAAGAGGCTCCTCTAGGCGGTGAGGTACTGGGAAGCAATTCGATAGGGCAATCATAGGGACGATGTGGAGGAAGTATTTTGGACTTGACTTTTTCGAAGACATCTTTCTAGTCAATGTATTCCTCCGGCAATTGTACCCTTTCCTTGTCTTCTGACAAGGCAGTTGCACAAACACTGCTTGAGCCCTCAAGACAATTTTGAATGCAGTGTGGACTTCACTGAATAGATTCCTTGTTCAACCAATCAATCCGCGGATTATGGACTTGTCCCAGGATTACTGCAATAGAAGCAGTGTGAATGGCATTCAAAGATATATCTTCCATATGGTTGTTTACAGACCTTAGTTGAATCATCTGGGTCTTGAAAAAGATGAAGGCAGTGTCACGATGGACCAGAACTTATCAACACTTTTCATATTTTTGGGATTTTCGATTGAACACAACAAGGAGCAAAATGAATTGTGATTTATTTCCTTACTAGAGAAACACACGACAACTTCAGAATACACCTAATACAACACTTACTGGGATGGGTAAACAAAATAAATTGTCCTTTGCGACAAAGCGCAAAAGATGCTGGGGCCTATGCAGGAAATGGCAATAATGGCCATTCGCCAGATGTTAGAACTCGCCATATTTTTGGCGGATTCCCCTCGCGGTATGCAGGAAGGTGTGCATATCTGAGAGAGGAATCAGGTGGAGAGATGGCGAGCCCTGGCAAGAAGGGCTCAGCTGGTGAGATTTGTCTGCAGAGAGCGAAATCAGTCTCTCTCTGCACAAATCTCGCCGCCAAATAAAAAATGTTTACATTACAATTGTATTCATATTGTAGATGTGCAGGGGGTCTCCGGAGATGAACCGCGTTGGTTTTATCTCCGGGGACCCCCTGCTTCCTGAGATACAGGCCCCCTTATGTGATGCCGGTATCTTCTATGCATGGAAATAGCCCGATCACGTGACGCGGGACATTTCCATTCATAGGAGATACCGGCACCCCATAACCGGGCCTGTATTTTGGGAAGCAGGAGGTCCCCAGGCATAAAACCAACACGGATCATCTCTGGAGACCCCCTGCACATGTACACTATTAATACAAATACATTAATGCTGCTTCATTACCTTAGCGGCTATCCGTTAAGGCAATGAAGGGGTTAAGTCACAGTAGCATGTTTATTGGGGACAATTGCCCAAATTAACATTGCAATACACAACACACCCACCCCCTGTGCCCCCAACAACCCCTAAACCCCCCTTATATACATTACACCTAGTATTTTTTTTAGGCACAGGAATGGTATTATAGGCCGGCGGTGGCCCTCGGGGGTTCCCTCAGGTATACAGTATAGTAATGGGCAACATGACTATTATCCACATATGGATAATAGTGTATTTGCCCATGTAAAATACATTAATCCCAATAAATAAAATAAATACATCTTGCACTCACCCTTGGCCGCCAGCCACGATGAAGGCCATCCTCATCTTCATCACCGTTCATGCCCTCCGGTGCTGAAAAACAAACACAAGCATAAAAAGAGCCAATGTAATGTCCCATAACCCCTTAATCACCGTAGTGGTTATTAACCGTGACAGTCATTAAGGGGTTAACCCACCAACAACTACCACTGGGGAGACCTAACCACCCTCCCCCCACTTCCCATCCCTGTGAGGCCTAACCACCCTCACCCCTACCCACCGGGAGGCCTACCCTCCCTCCCTTGGGGACAATACCCCCTACCCGCAATACCCACATTCAAAACAATACACAGACCCACAATAAACATAACAATAATTAATAAACAATACATAACCCACCCACCCCCTGTGCCACTCCATAAATCATGATTTATTATTTCACATACAGGGTTAATACCCCAGACTTACGGGAGTCCACGGTGGTCCCGACGGGTGTCCGTAGGCCCCACAGTGGCCCAGCAAAGGGGTGCACACAGGGTCTGGAGGCCTACGGGTGGTCCCCACGAGTGTCCCCCGTGAGTCCGAGCTTGCTACCCGTGGGCGTCTGAGGAGCCCTCAGGGGGGCTACAGATGTCCCCACGGACCTAAGGAATCAACCCTGTATGTAAAAAAATAAACATGCTCCTACATTTAAATAAAAGAGCCCCCTCCCCGCAGCACCAAACACATAAAGTAAAGTAATGGGCAAAATAACTATTATCCAGATATGGATAATAGATTATTTGTCCATTATTAAACACATTAAATAGCATTATAAAATAAAGACAGTTGTACTTACGTCAGAAATATGAAGCCCCTACACCAGCAAAGTCCGTTGGCACAAAAATAAATAGCAAATATATTCTGGTGCATCTGCCTTTATAAAGTGCTCTGTGTAGCACGAAACATGTTGGTAGGGTAATACCTTGCCCTTTTTTCCTTCCATGATTATTAAATCTTTTTATGGATAACGCACTTTCCTCCTAATTCTCTTTTTTGGATGATTCTGATTGTGCTCTGCCATTTCTCTCTTCTACTGTTATCTATCTCCAAGGATGGAGGCACACCCGAAGGTCTGGTGGGAACAACATGGACGCTGCAGTGGATTCGTGAGATTTCTTGCTTGCTACATGGTTATTTTATTCTACACAGGGATTGGGGTACTGTTCATTGGGGTGATCATTAGCCTTTGGGTTCCTGGACAATTTGAGTTCCATCTATGGTGGTTTACCAACTAGGATACCACACCCAGTACCCCCCCTCACAATTAAGAATATATCACAGACCTCATATAGGATTCATCATCTTCATACTATCATCTAAGCTGTATACAGTTATTAGCACCACGCATTATACTCCTGTTCACCATAAGAGAGGGCAGCTTCCGGAGCAGAGTCAGACTGAGTGAGCCAGGTCTCAGTTATAGCAAACAGGAGCAGAGAGTGAGAGAGAAAGAAGTCATGCACAGAGAGGAACTTGTTAGAAAGGGAGCGTGCATTCCATAGAGCACAGGAGAAAGGGAGAGAAGAGGGAGGGTGGCAGGGGTTGGGTATGAGGTTGGAGGGGTTGACACCAGGAGTAGAGGTTGCATTTGGCAGGCGAGGATGAGAGCATGTAGGAATAAGGCAGGGACCAGGATTGGGAGAGATATCCCCAGAAGCAAGGAGGAGAAGCATGGATAGAAAGAGAATGTGTGAGGATGATTTGTAGGAGTGTGATTTAGTGCAGGCAATATAGTTATCCAGTGTCAGAGGGTGCAGGTAAGAAAGGAGTTCATGTGAACTCATAAGTGGTGAAGAAAGGAGAGATGGAGATATATGAATAGAGTTAGAGACATAAGGAACCTGGTAGAAGGAAGTGTATAATTTGAGAAGAAGTGAAGCCACAGCAAAAATAAATGGTAAAGGCAGCATCACAGCAATGGTTAAGTTTTGGGAAGTGCAGTCAGGGATAGATAATATCCTCCTTTCCAGCGTTGTTCAAATGCAGGAATCAGGGCCAATAGGTGTTGTCCACTTGTTCTTCACTTCTTTTGAACTTCCTTTTAAACTTCAGTTGATCTGTCATGCCACTTACAATGTGTCACTTGGACATGTGCTGCAGGAAGACTGAAGCTGTTCTGACTGGGTTTATATGGGCCTAAGATTGTTTCAGTTGCATATACTAACATACACAAAGCAAAGAATTGAAGGAGACAGGATTCAGATGTGGGATATTACCTGAGGAGAGAAGATGATCTTGTTAGGATAAGAGGTCCTTCCTTTTAAACTTCAGTTGTCCTGTCTTGCCACTTACAATGTGCCACTTGGACATGTGCTTCATAACTTTACACCGTATTATTTCACTTGCGGTACCACACATTTGCTCACTCATTTCCTGGACATGTTGCAGCGGATGTCGCTGTGTTTGATGGCCCTAAGGGATTATATATATACAGTTGTGTGAAAAAGAAAGTACACCCTCTTTGAATTCCATGGTTTTACATATCAAGACATAATAACAATCATTTGTTCCTTAGCAGGTCTTAAAATTAGGTAAATACAACCTCAGATGAACAACAACACATGACATATTACACCGTGTCATGATTTATTTAACAAAAATAAAGCCAAAATGGAGAAGCTACAGTATGTGTGAAACACTAAGCACACCCTTACTGCTTCCAAAGGAATTAAGATATTAAGGAGCAGACAGGTGCTGCTAATCAAATGCCCTTGATTAATTGATCATCAGCAAGTGTGACCACCTCTATAAAAGCCGAAGTTTTAGCAGTTTGCTGGTCTGGAGAATTCAGGTGTGTGTTAACACAATGCCAAGGAGGAAAGACATCAGCAATGATCTTAGAGAAGCAATTGTTGTTGTCCATCAATCTGGGAAGGGTTATAAGGCCATTTACAAATAATTTAAAGTCCATTATTCTACAGCGAGAAAGATTATTCAAAAGTGGAAAACATTCAAGACAGTTGCCAATGAGTGAACGTCCCAGCAAATTTAGAATGCCATGAGTGGACATTCCAGCAAATTCACCCCAAGGTCAGACTGTGCAATGCTCAGAGAAATTGCAAAATACCCAAGAGTTACATCCAGGGCCGCCAACAGAACTTGTGGGGCCCAGGACAAACATTTTAAGCAGGGTCCCCCCCCGTGTCGGCGGTATTGCCCGCCGCCCCCCCCCATTTCACACCTCACGAGCCCCCTCTCTCCCCCCCACCTTCCCATGTATTTCTATCCCTTCTGTCTCACCCCATCTCACTCTCCCGCCTCGCATGTATTTCTCTCCCCTGCTTCTCACTAAGGTTGCGGCCCTGCTGGCGCTGAGTGCGCTCATGCTTGGAAAGCGCTCCAAGCATGAGTGCCGGGTGTCCAGGCATTTACGCAAGCACACGCGGGGGGCATTGCGTATAGTTCAGTGCGCTAGAAAGTTAGTTTTTTTGTTTACATAAGCGCCGTGCGCGAGTGAGTGTGTGAGCACCGTGTGAGCGGGGACTTACATATATCTATATATGTAAGTAACCACGGTAAGCGCTGCCCGCTCAGCGCTAGCGGGGATGCAGCCTTACTCCCTCTTTTCCTCACTCAACCCCTCTCTCTTCTCTCTCTGTCAATTACCCCCCGCTCACTCATTCCCTCCCTACCCACAAGATATATACCAAAAAACTTCCTACCCCCAAATACATTAAAAAAATCCCCACCCCCCACGAATATATACAACCTCCCCCCCAAATGCATACAATAAACCCACCTATAAACACACAAATGCTTATCGTTCTCCAAAATATTCATGTTATAGTATAGTTAGCTCGTGGTGCATAGGGTAGGACTAGCATAAACACAACAGTCCAAAAGGGGTGTGAGCCCCCAGTAGGACAAGAAACCCAGAGTTGCACTCAAGAGAAAATAAACTTAAAGGGACTATATAATATGTCCCAGGCCAATAGCCCAGTGCTACACAACGCAAAACAAAAAAGTTTTATTATATACAAAGAGGGAACAACATCAGGGAGTGTGGGATAAAAAAGAAAGTGAGTTTAAAAATATGGTGGGTGGTGACCAGAACAGAGACATTTTCTCATATGTATCAGGTATATTCTATATATAGGGCAACAATTGCCAAACCCCTAATATGTATAGCACTAGGGAAAATACCTGATACTGGGCTATATTAACCCCAAAAGCTGACAGAGTGTACATTCAAAATGATGCGATCAGCTGGAAATACTCAACACAAAGTAACACTGATAGTATACAGTGCTGCTAGTGGTATACAAGGTTGAAACAAATGTTGCAAGAGTAGCATATATATCTGGTATCAATGGGTAACTCTGATGTTAATGAGAGGCGTTGTTAGTGCATAAACCAAGATATAACGTTTACCCCCTTAATAGGGAGCTGCTCCCATCAATAACCAAACGCAGATGCTGTAACTTAAGGTCTGCAAACACTGCATGTCAGGCAGTACAGTCGGCACAATAAACAGGTGAGTCAGAGTCAGTGTCTCATACTACCCGTTCCACCGAGTAGATGTCAGGTAACGCGGTACACCGGAGCTCCTAACATCATCCTGGTCACCACCACCGACGTCAGAGAAATTACGTCACATAAAACCGACGGGCCGTTTCGAATAGGAGACTATGCTTCGTCAGGGCTGAAGTGGTAAGAACACTTACTTCACTGATTCCTTAAGTACCCATTCACCTAATTGAAAGTGGGCAGGTCCCTGGTGCTTAACTCCTTGTGTGCCTCCCATTACGGAGACTTCAAGTAATATGATCCTCACAAAGAGGTTTTAACAAACTTCAAGGTTTTGCTGCAATATATGGAAATTTTAGGTCGCTGCAAAGTCTATAATCAAAGTGAATAATGTGGGGAAAAAATATTTACTACAGACCCCCAGGTACCTTGCACATAATATCCGACATAAATAAATGGCATAACAAACCACATGTGATCTTCTTGGGTCGGTTTAAATACGAGCATGATTGGAGGGAGCGAAGGGTGTATGGTTTACAGGGTGCTGGATCATACAAAGTCATACAGGGTGGTGGAGTTTAGATAAAAGGCGTAGGAATGTAAACCCCTACATGGAACCACCTCTAAAAGTAAAAATTATTCCAGAAGAGTATATGACTCATTTTAAAAAATTATATATATAATTATACCTTGGATCCCATATAGCAGGCTATTTACACAGGTGTGAATAGATAATTACTATTCACCATGTACAAAGAGGGATTCATATTGATGGAGTATAGATGGTGTAGGAATGTGAACCCCTATATGGAACCACCTCTAAAAGTCAATATGGTTCCAAAAGAGTATACTGTATGACTCCATTAAAAATAAATCCCATACAACAGGCTATTCATACCCTGGTGTGAGTAGGTAAAAAAGATAGTTTCTTTCACCATATAAAAAGAGGGGTTCATAAGAATGGAGTATAAATGAACCCCTCGTTTAGGCCATCTGGGTATAGGGTTTTCAGAGTATATATCCACCTGCATTCGACTTGCATTAAGTGTCGATCCCAGTCACCCTTCCTTTGTCCCCATCTCACATGTTCGATACCACAAAAAGTTAATGATGTCAGATCGCCATCATGGGCTACATTAACGTGTTTCACCACTGGTAGGTCTTTACTATTTATGATGGACCCTATGTGCTCAAGGATCCGTGTTTTGAGTTGTCTGTGGGTTTTACCCACATATCTCTTGCCGCATTTACATGAGATCAAATAAATCACCCCGGTAGTGAGGCAATTTATATAATCCCTAATGTAACATGTTTTGGAATTTGGGCCCAAAAAGGTCTTAGTTCTGGGCATATAGGTACACGCCTTACATCTGCCACACGGAAAGGAGCCAATGGGTTTAGTATCCCCTAACCAGGTTCTTGGTTGGTCCCCACAATAGTGACTATGTACTAAAGTGTCTTGAAGGTTATGGGCTCTTCTACAGGTCATAGTGGGATTCTCCTTGAGTACCTGTTTAAGGTCCCCATCTTCCATTAATACATGCCAATGCTTGGAAAAAATGTTCCTGATATTGCTCCATTGGTTGTTATATGTATTCTATATATATATATAGAAGCCCTGTCTTCCCATAAGAGAAGGCACAAAAGCAGCAACACTCAGATATAGCAAAAAGACATGTATTAGCTGTGACAAAACAGCACACTATAAACCCAGGACCGAAACGTTGGGTTTATAGTGTGCTGTTTTGTCACTGCTAATACATGTCTTTTTGCTATATCTGAGTGTTGCTGCTTTAGTGCCTTCTCTTATGGGAAGACAGGGTTTCTATATTGATTTCTATGGAGCATGCACCTTGACTTTACATTTGTTGCTTGGAGTGCTGGCTGCTGCTTTTGTTGTATATACACTGTATATATATACAGTGTTCGACAAATCACCCAAACATCTACTCGCCCAACCAAAAAATCTACTCGCCACCTAGTCCCGCCCCCAACCCCGCTCCTAGTCCCACCCTCAACCCTAGTCCTGCCCCCAACCCCGCTTTAAAATAAAATATATAAATAAAATACATTTTATAAATTCCTAGTCAGAACAACATTTGTTTTTGATATAAATGTATTTATTGTATTACATTATACTACAATTAGTCCTTGTTACGTACGTGTGTGTGTGTGTGTGTGTGTGTGTGTGTGTGTGTGTGTGTGTGTGTGTGTGTGTATGTGTGTGTGTGTGTGTGTGTGTGTGTGTGTGTGTGTGTGTGTGTGTGTGTGTGTGTGTGTGTGTGTAAATGTCGATCTAGAAATAAAAGCCAGGTGTGAATGACTAGTATCCTGAACCCATTAACCAGTGTCTGGATGTCCCCGCTTCACAATATCTAAAGCAGCAATCCCGCCTGGGATCTTACCTGATCCGCAGTCCCTCAATGTCCAGGTACCCTCATTCCCGCAACGTTATACATTGGAGGGGAGGTGTTCCCTACCTGTCTTCTGGGTTAGGGGGGGTTCCAATGTCTTCCGTGTGAAGCTTGAGTCAGATCTGAAGAAGTAGTATAGGTTATTTCGGTGTAGTATAGGGCAGTTAAGATATATAGGGTAAATAAGAGATCCAGAAACAGAGTGTGAGACAGACACAGAGAGGGGCTGAGAGAGAGAGGGGGTGAGAGAGAGGGAGAGGGGCTGAGAGAGAGAGAGAGTCTGAGAGAGAGAGAGAGAGGGGCTGAGAGAGAGAGAGGGGGTGAGAGAGAGGGAGAGGGGGTGAGAGAGGGGATGAGAGGGAGAGAGGGGGTGAGAGAGAGAGAGAGAGAGGGTGAGAGAGAGAGAGAGGGGTGAGAGAGAGAGATGGTGAGAGAGAGTGAGAGAGAGGGGGTGAGAGAGAGGGTGAGAGAAGGGGTTGAGAGAGTGGGGTGAGGGGGTGAGAGAGAGAGAGAGAGAGGGGGTGAGAGAGAGGGTGAGAGAGAGAGAGAGGGTGAGAGAGAGAGAGAGAGAGAGAGAGAGAGAGAGAGAGAGAGAGAGAGAGAGAGAGAGAGAGAGAGAGAGGGTGAGAGAGAGAGAGGGTGGAGAGAGAGAGAGGGTGAGAGAGAGAGAGGGTGAGAGAGAGAGAGAAAGAGAGAGAGAGAGGCTGAGAGAGAGGCTTATAGAGAGGATGAGAGAGAGAGTGAGAGAGAGGTGAGAGAGGGAGAGAGTGAGAGAGGGTGAGAGAGGGTGAGAGAGAGGGCAGGAGAGAGGGGAGAGAGAGGGGGAGAGAGACGGGGAGAGTGAGGGGAGAGAGGGGGTGAGAGAGAAAGAGGGGGTGAGAGAGAGAGAGGGGGGTGAGAGAGAGAGAGGGTGATGAGAGAGAGAGAGGGGTGAGAGAGAGAGATGGTGAGAGAGAGTGAGAGAGAGGGGGTGAGAGAGAGGGTGAGAGAGAGGGGGGTGTGAGAGAGTGGGTGAGGGGGTGAGAGAGAGGGTGAGAGAGAGAGAGAGGGGGTGAGAGAGAGGGTGAGAGAGAGAGAGGGTGAGAGAGAGGGTGAGAGAGAGAGAGAGGGTGAGAGAGAGAGAGAGAGGGTGAGAGAGAGAGAGGGGTGAGAGAGAGAGAGAAAGAGAGAGAGAGAGAAAGAGAGAGAGGCTTATAGAGAGGATAAGAGAGAGAGTGAGAGAGAGGTGAGAGAGGGTGAGAGAGAGGGGCAGAGAGAGGGGGAGACAGAGGGGGAGAGAGAGGGGGAGAGAGACGGGGAGAGTGAGGGTGAGAGAGGGGGGGAGAGAGAGGGGGAGAAAGAGGGGGAGAGAGAGAGGGTAAGAGGGAGAGAGAGGGTGAGAGAGAGGGTGAGAGAGAGGGTGAGAGAGAGGGTGAGAGAGGGTGAGAGAGGGTGAGAGAAGGTGAGAGAGGGTGAGAGAGGGTGAGAGAGGGCGAGAGAGACAGAGGGCGAGAGAGACAGAGGGCGAGAAAGACAGAGGGTGAGAAAGACAGAGGGCGAGAAAGACAGAGGGCGAGAAATACAGAGGGCGAGAAAGACAGAGGGCGAGAGACTGGGGGGTTGATTGGGTGGGGTGACGGGTTGATTGGGTGGGGTGATTGGGTGACGGGGTGATTGGGTGATGGGGTGATTGTGGGGGGTGATTGGGTGGGGTGGTGATTGGGTGGGGTGTGGGTGATTGGGTGGGGGGGTGATTGGGTAGGGTGGGGGGTTGATTGGGTGGGGTGGTGGGGTGATTGGGTGGTCTGGGGGGGTGATGTGGTGGGGTGATATGGTGGGGGGGTGGGGTGATGGGTTGGGGTGATTGGTGGGGTGATTGGGGGGTGGGGTAGGGTGATTGGGTGGGGTGATTGGGTGGGGGGGTGAGGTGATTGGGTGGGGTGATTGGGTGGGGGGGTGGGGTGATTGGGTGGGGTGATGGGTGGGGTGGGGGGGTGATTGGGTGGGGGGTGGGGTGATTGGGGGGTTATTGGGGGGGTGATTGGGGGGGTGATTGGGTGGGGGTGGGTGGGGTGATGGGTTGGGGTGGGGAGGTAATAGGGGGGTGGGTTGATGTGTTATTGTGGGGGGGAGATGGGGGGTGGGGTGATGGGGGGGTGGGGTGATGGGGAGGTGGGGGGTGATGATGGGGGGTGGGGTGATGGTGGGTTGGGAGGGTGGGGTGATGGGGTGGTGATGGGGGAATGATTGGGTGATTGGGTGACACTTCTGGTATTCTGGTATCCTACACACATACACACACACACACATACACACACACACACAGACACACACAGAGACACACACAGAGACACACACACAGACACACACACAGACACACACACAGTCACACACACAGACACACACACTGGGTGGTGACCCACATGTTCATCCAGGCCTTGTCCTCCGCATGCCAGCTGAGGGTCAGGCAGCCAGGCGGGGGGGTCGGGCAGCAAGGTGGGGGGGTTGGGCAACCGGACAAGCAGGCGGGGTCAAGCAGCCAGGCGGGAGGATCGGGGCCAGCGGAGGACAGCCACACGGCAACACCAACCTCCCCATGAGAAACGTGCGCGTCCGCATTTGCATGCGCAGTCTGCTGCTTCCCCGCTCCCTTTACCAGAGCGTGGGACGGAGGGGAAGCGCCTGGGCAGCAGCAGCCGCGGGACTCCCCCAGCCTACCTCCCGCCTCCCCGCGTCCGCGTGCGCATGCACAAGCTGCTGCTTCCCCGCTCCCATTAACAGAGCGTGGGACGGAGGGGAAGCGCCTGGGCAGCAGCAGCCGCGGGACCCCCTCAGCCTACCTCCTGCATGCGCATGCACAGGCTGCAGCCAGTGCTGCCTGCCTGCTTCCCCGCTCCCATTACCAGAGCGTGGGACAGAGGAGAAGCGCCTGGGCAGCAGCCGCGGTACCCCCCAGCCTACCTCCTGCCCCAGGCAGCAAGCGAGGATCGGGGGCAGGGGGCGTTGGGGCTGACCCATAGCTGCCAGCCAGCCCTCTTCCCCACGTCAGGTCAATCAGGGAGGGGGATTACTTATTTATTTATTTAAAAAAAAATTGGCTCGAGCAGGGGAATTCATAGAGCCGCAGCAGCGGCCTAAATCCACTCGCCAGCGGCCTAAACCCACTCGCCACGGGCGTGTGGTTATCATTAATTGTCGAACACTGTATATATGTACACATACAGAGAGAGAGAGAGAGAGATACAGTATAGAGAGATAGATATATTTTGGATGATTCCTGTTGTGCTCTGCCATTTCTCTCTTCTACTGCTATCTTGGAACGAGAAGAAGATAAGCGGGACAAATTAATCTCAAACTGAATGAAGCATTGGTTATGAAACCTGACACTCATGAGGATTTCCCCCATACCGATTGGGCGTGCGGAGCTGGGGTTCAGACAGATAAGAAGGCATGAGAGGGGTACTAGTGACAAATTGTGCAGGGTCAGTGCGTGGCCCATGTAGATGGAGGGATAAAGTTCTAAAGTCCTCCCGGATGGTTCTCAAATTTTGGTCATTAGACTCCCATTTATTTTCAACACTTGACAGGGCGTTGGCGTGCGTGCTCAGGACTCTTCCTACCTCAGCGGGGTCAAAATTTGTTTGGCTGAGCATACTGTAACGCGTAGCTCCTCACAAAAGAGGCGCGATCCCGAGGCTGAGGTAGGGATTGGTATAGAACGCCGACTGTCACGAAAAGGGGGTGGCTAGCCCGGTAATAAAGGGGTTATTTAAAAAGCAACATTATTCAGTTGACTTTAAAAGACAAATATTTATTATATTATATATTTATCATTTCTGATATAGAGGATGTTTCCAACTTTTTTGGTGATGGAGAGAATCATATGAAATACATAATAAATAGACTTTTATTCTTCAATCTTTTTTACATAACTCAATCAAATTCTCTCAGATTCCCTACTGTATATCATATTAGTAATGGCTTCTATAATGTTGCACCATAAGCTATGGTAGCTATAAAAAAAATATTTCCAGGTTTAGTAGAATTCAGTGTTGGTTTTTTAGTAATATTTTAATTATTTATTCTAAGAAAAATATGTAAAAGTGAAGTTATTTCAGGATTATAATTTTTTTATTTAGACTTTGCTATTATGTGGTATAGCATAGTATATCATTATTTAGACATATTCTTGCATGTTTGATTAAATGCATTATTAATTTATCTTAGTATACAATATACTACATCCAAATAAACATCAGTGTCAGAGTTAACGACACAAAATGGATTAAAAATGTTAGCTACTGACAAGGTTACAATAACTACATTAATTATTTAGCTGTTTCTTACAGTAAATGCGAATTAATGAGCAAAGAATTATATGGTCGAACCATATTACTGTAAGGTACCATATTCATATCATTAAGTATTTTCTGTACTTCTTTTCGGTTGTAGATACAACTTTTTATTCAATGGGTCTGAAACTATAAAGACATGCAAGAATTAATTATGTGAGCAATCCAGCAAAAAAGGTTAACCTTTTTAAATAACTATATTCTGTTTCTTGTGGGTTTAACATGGGATGTCATGGGTCCATGACTTAAATGGCAATAAACCATTAAAGAAAGC